>NW_021604792.1:9172248-9300684 GCF_004785775.1 Grammomys surdaster
CTCTCTCTCTCTCTCTCTCTCTCTCTCTCTCTCTCTCTCTCTCTCTCCTCCATTTGTAATACTGTGGGGAGGCTCCTGGCCTGGATAAGGTAGAGAGCACAGAGTAGGACTCTGGTGATGGCTTAAAGTCTGATGGTTTCAGGAAATTCTAATTCTTTAAGTGTACTGAAATCCTGATAACTTCTAAAAAAAATTATCCTAGAATTTTCTTGCTCTTTCTGAGGGTAAAGGGCTGCTGGTTTATTCAATTAACACCTGTAGCCTAACAACAGAGTATTAAGCAATGTTGCTTTTGTTCTATCTCAGCAGGGACTGCACAGCTCTAACTCTGAGCTTACTAGTCAAAAGTCTCAGGAAGAAAAAGGGACACTTAGAGAAGAAATTATGGTGTTTATTATTAAGTTGAAAAATTTTCCTATGAAAGCTATCTAAAGGGAAAAGAGGTAAGATCCTAAGGAGGAAAAGGAAAAAATTCTTCTAAGTAGGGGAAGATAAAAAGTTCTTCTCTAAGCAGGGAAAGGCAAAAAAATTGCTTCTTTTCGTCTCTTTTCTCATGTCTTTGTCTTCAGTACTTATACATGTTTCAGAACACATGACTACATGTTAAACAGTTCACAGGTTCACACAAAAAAATCAAATCATAAATTGAAATTAAAGTTTACGACAGAGCGTGTTCACATACATATCCATTAGAAGTAATTATCTGGCTAAACATCCATCATCTGTAGCTGCTCCACAGATTCACTGAAGGTTTAATACTTTAAGTTTTTAGTGAAGTGTTGTATAGATAAATCCAGTCAATATTTTGTCTTCTGTCCTAGCACCAATAATAAATCCTTAGTTCCATTTTTATGAACTTTGGTTAAGTGTTTTACCACCTCTTGGAATGTGCTCTGAGTAGGAGAAATTCTGGTTACTATCTAAGAGCAATTAACTGGTTATACTTGGAAGACTGCAGAGTTCTCACTACAGTTTTGACTATCAGAAAAGGTCCTATTAGCAGTGTCACTATGAAAGAGCTTAATAATCACTGATATAATTTTAGGAATTCTTATAGGATCATCATTAAGTCTTAAGTCATCTATTTGTCTATATAGCTTCACTATAAGACAGTACATTTTCATGGATCTGCAGAGATCTCCTAGAAGTGGGGGGCTATTACTTAGTGATTGTCTTATACATCTAATAATAATAAGAAAACCATATTATTAGCAGGAATCTTCCCAAAAATGAATTCTCTTATGGCCTTGTCTAAGAAGAGTGAGTTTGTCACAGATTATATAATAACCTGAAGCAGATCATCTCAGGAAGATCACCTACTAGTATTAGCTTATCATATTAGAGGTTCTGTCATCATTCTGTCTCTTTTATCAGTCCTCAAGCTCATTTTATAAACTATGTTTGATTGGAACGATGTGGAATTACAACATGAACAACTACTTTTATTTAGTCTGCTGAGTCTTGTGTAAGAAAACCTGAGTAAATCCTGTGGCAATTTGGCAGACATATTGTCCTGCTGTCTCTTTTTAGATTAAAGTTCCCACCCTCTGAGAGGAATGAGAGAAACTCATAATACCTGGAGAGTAAGAATTTACTAGGTTAGTAATCCTCCTAGAATGCACAAGGCACAAGCCTTTTATCAAAAAATTACATAAGAAACAACAACCACCGAAGGCTTTTTTGTGCTATCCTATTTCCCAAATGCTGACTGTTGCTTGGATAGATGCAGCTATCTTGAGAATCCCATATGCCTGTAAGTAAGTAAATCCATACCTATCCTCCCATAAGAAACTCAAATAAACTCAATGGCTCAATAAGCTGGACATTAATAAAATATTTTCTTTGGTTTGTCATTAGTGCTTTATCTGAGCTGACTGTTTCATCTAGTATATGTCAGAGTACATCCTTCAATAACTGTGGGAGTATGGAAAGTTACATTACAAATTTGATTCAGAAATTTTTAATAATAAAATTATAACTTAACAAAGAATTCTTCATATGTAGTAAAATTCAGAATCACATCATACTGAACATTTAACTGGATAAAACACTGGGCATCTCACCAAGATCTAAGGTATATATATCACACTGTAGAATTATTTGACATTATTTCATTAATTAATTTAATTTTATAGGATTTTAAATTTTAATATACATTAAATATTGAAAAGAAGTACACATAAGAATATCTGCTTTTAATTGTATGTGGGCTCTCAATAAGATATTACACATAATGTTATAGATCCATAATAGTAAATAAATCAAAAGATAATATTTTACATTAATATTTTTAACTAACGTAAAGTTAATTTCTTTTAATAATGCATTATAAGTAACATATTTTGTACCTAAATATGTAAATTGCATTATCTTAATAATCATAAAATTATTTTAGAATAGTTGATAATGAAACTAATAAAAATATACACAACTAACAGAGGAGCCTCATGGCTCCAAAGAATTGACAAAAATGATTCTAATTTGAGGTCTGTATTTTATAAACTACCTTTGTTCCCATAGTTTATTATTCTATATCACCCTACACATTTCTTCTATAAAGTTTTTTCACATATTTTATATTATATGGTTTCAATTATTTGATTTTATCACAGTTTTTATGGATATTAAAACACATACAGCATAGTCCATGAGTCAAAAACTCTGTGATTGATGGTTGATAGAAAATTTATAAAATGTTGATGTATTTATGTTTTAGTGGATACCAATATGGTCCTTCTTGATACATACATTAAGAAATAACCTTGTACACAATTAGCTAAATTAGTAATAGCTTTAATCAGTGATAATTGCAAACAGAAATCAAATTCATAGAGTCAAATCAAAGGATATTTAAAATGTAAAACTTAAAAATACAAAAGATATTTGTATCAGTTAATCTTTGTCTAGAGTATACAACATAATGTATAGTGTTTTAGAGATCTAAAGTTTCTATATAGTCTGTCCTGAATTTCAGCCACGACAATACAGAGAGACATGCCTGTCCTAGCTTCATGTCACTTAGAATCAGAATATATAAATGGAATGAAGTAAAGATGTATATACAACATGACAAAATACAATAAAAATATTTTTCTTCAGTAATTTATATTTCCAAATTTGTAATAACAGAGACAGGATAAAGATGGTGTATAGCAGGAGAAAGGCAATCATGGTTTGCAAGGCTTTCAAGTGGGACATTGTTCTGGAATCTCTGCTTCCATGAACATGCTGCTGCATCTTCTTGTGATCTGTCCATAGGGAGAAGATGAGCAGGAGAAAAGTTGACAGGGACAAAATAAATGGGACAGACAGGAAAATAATGTGGAGGCTTAACACTTGCCTTTGACAATTTTATTAATAATAAGAAACAAAGGTACAAGATATCTTTCTTTGACATTCATTTATGCTTTTGTTCATTTACAAGTTCAGTAGTAAAATATTTAAAATCAGGAGGACCAGTGACCCTAGCAGTTTAACTGAAACTACCTTTTCAACTGTCCACTTTAGATAAAGAAAAAGAGAGTTAGAAAAATTTGATATCTTGAGAAAATAAAGGACACTGAGGCATGTAGAAAGCAAGATGAAGAAATGGTTGACTATAATCCAAACATTATTAATAGCACGTATCATCCTTGAAGTCGTAGTTAAATCGGGATATGTGAAGGAGATGACTAAACTTATAAACAATAAACAGATATAAAAAATTCTGGAGATTTCAAAAGCAGTGAGGATTTGATTAACTAACGACATTCTTTTTCTCTTAACCCAGTCCATACAGTGCACCAGAGCCACGAAACCATTTCCTATAACTCCAATTACAAATTCCATGAATAAAATGATTGCAACTGTGCTATGGGACATAACAAATATTACCTTTCAATGATATTGCATTTCATATATTAGTTATAAAGATTTGCTCACAAATCCATTTGAAATATAATTTTTAAAAATGCTGCTTAGATGATTTTTTACAATTTCTGAGCTTAATTTCATAACATGATTATTTTTAACACTCCTCCACACACAAACAAAGAAGCAAACATACAGGTTTGACAGTGACAGAGTCTGAATAACTTTCCATGAAAATGTGTCTCCTCATACAGCTCAGGAGTGCCAGACCAGAACTTCTTTGCTCACACACAGCTCCTGTTGCATTTTCTAGACAATGATAAAGGAAAGATAGGAAACTCACCTGCTTGCATAAAAATTTAAACATGTTATTTTCATAACTTTTTTATATTTGCATTAATGTATGTATTTTGCTATGACTATTTACTGGTCAAAACACTTTTTAGAAATTCTCAAATATGTAAAATAAACAACAAAATATTAACAGATATCATACTTTCTTAGCTATAAGCTTTATAAGTACTGCAAATTTCAGAGACCTTGCCATATGAGGTCCTTAACTCTCATGTTATGATGTTTCACAATGTCATGACGGTCTTTATAGTTTCAATTTTAAGTAGTAAACATAAGGTTGCCTTCTTATGTCACTTGCATGGATTCATATATACAATGCTCACATATATGTACGTATTTATTGAGATTCAAAATATTTTTAAATTTTTCTATAATGTATCCATATCAATCAATATTTATTGTACATATGGATCATGCTTAGTATTGTATAAGTTGGTCTCTTCATGCTTTTGCTATGCTTTACATGTTACCTGATACATTAAGTCTTTGCTATCCATGAATTTAAGATGGAAAACTTTTGTGCTGTGACCAGTCAAGATGAAGATTAGCTAATCCACAAAGCAAGAAAACTCCTTTTCCTGCCCTGTCCCTTGATTGTTAGAAGAGCTTCTTCATTAGCAAGATACACCATCACACTATAGCCAACTCCAATCAACTGCATCCAGTGTCTTCATTGTAAATGTAACTCATTGTCACCAAAAGTGATGAAGGATGTCATAGATGCTGGGAAAGATGAAGAATGAGCAATTTGATACACTGATAATTCAGTATATAAAGAGCAATACAGAGATTAATGAACTATATTTAGAAGGCTGCAAAATATAGTATAGATCCAGGGAACAATATGAAGTGATTTAGAATCTTTGATTATCGTACATTCAGTTCTTGAAGAAAGACTAAGCAATGAAGGCCAACAGTTTGAAGACTCAGAATTATTTATCATTTGTGTGGTAAGATGCATTCATGTAGGTAGCATGTTGGGAACTGGTTTGGAACATATCAAGGAAGCATCTATGAATGAAACATCCGTCATACCTTCAGGATGTTTCCTGTAGCGTTCCTCCTTCCAGGTAGCAAATGAGCTCAAATATGAAGAGAAACAAATAGAAACAGGACAAAGGCTGGAGCTGAGTGGAATGGGTACTGACAGTGAGGCTTCATGGGATTTTAGGAAAGCCTCAGGTCTTGGATTTTCAGCAAAAGTTACACTCACCTTCTCTTCGAATATTTTCAATCTGAATTGGAATCATCATAGTTTCCACCTGACCAACAACAGATCCTGAGGAGAGAGTCTTTCTAAAGAAGAATGACATGCAGCAATATTCTCACATTTCAGCTACAAAATAAAACTTAAAGTCAGCTAACTTTTTCAAAATCCGGAATACAATGCATTGGAAATGATACACTTTACTGTTTGTCAATTATCTGTCAATATATCAGAACTGTCTTTAAAATCAAGTACCTCAGAGCAAAGTATTCTGACCTGTTCCATCACCAATGTTAATATATCTGTTTTATCTAAAATTAACTATATATTATTTTAATTTTTATTTATGACCACTTAATTGTCTACAAAAAATTCAAATTCACAAAAAGTATAATCAACTACAATTTTACTTATTTCTCTGTGCCAAAATACATATGCCGATAATAATAATTTGATATATATATTTCAATCAATATTTATTTTATTATACTAAAAGAGTCTCTGTCAAGCTGACTCATTTGCAGAAGGCTTAGGAAAACTGATTCATCTGGAAAGAAAACCCTCCAACTTGTTGGGCTGTGGGCCCTACAGGTAATGCAATGAGCTCCAAGTCCTCAGCTCTAAGGACCCACAATAGAGTGAGATTTTAGAGATGTATCTGTCTTTTGAGTTACTTATGTTCCTATGAAGAACCCTACATACATATTTCCATCAGTAACACAATAAAACTCATTTTCTTCCCAAGTTAAACTTTAGGACTTTGATCTGTTATCAGTACGAAATATTAGAGAATAGATGCTTGCTCATTTCTCCAAAGAAGCATTTTCACCTCACAGTATTTAAATTCAATCTGAAAGTGGTTGGTTACTTCCACGAGTTTATTGGTAACATGCTAACAGAATTAATTGTTAGGTTTAAGGAAAAATGATGACACAAGGTTTTAAAGGTATGAAAATGGTTGCATCTGGGAAGTCTAGCAGGAGAGGGGTTAGAAAGTATCAAAATACATGAAAATCTCACAAACTGATAAAACAGTTTTAAAATATGGTAACTCAGTGATAGCAGTTTACTTAGGCAAATCTCAGATGATCATGATCTTCCTGAAAATTTTAATCTTTCTATTGTGATCTAAACACTAGGTTTCAAGATTTTACTAGGTGACATGAAAAACCCAAATCACATACATAGATTTGCAAAAAGAAATCCAGCAGTAAAATGCAAGATATTTTGCTTCTTCTCCATGCTTGTAAACAAGATTATTATCATCAAGTGAAACATTAACCTTGAAAGATGAAGAAAGCAAAACATGGAATTCAAGAATAGGGGCAAATTTGTTCTCTTTTGAGAAGAATAAGCAAGCATTGAAATCACTGTATGTCACAGTGCTGTCCTTTGTGTTTGAGTTTATAGAAATATCTAAGGAAAAGAACTTCAACATGTGACTAGAAACCAAATGATGAGAGAATATCACATTAAACTGGAATCTCAGTTACATGAGCATGATAGGCAGCATCTTTGAAAGAAGAATCTGCATGCACCCTGTTTCTTTGTTCTTAGCTTCTGTTTGAAAACATCCAGGAGAGTAATTTTTTATATAATGCTCAAAAGACCTGAAAGTAAACATCTGAATGGTAGTTTTTCTCACTCACTGAGTGTAGTACTGGATCTGGAATGAGATTGCATCTTGCTTTCTATTTATTTGCGTAAGCCATGCCATGCCCTTGAGTATGAGATTGACTTAATTCACATCTAATAAAGAGAATAGAACCATGGCGTAGGGATGCCACTCCTGCCAGTGCTTGTTTTGTTGCCTGTAGGCAGAAAGGTCTCAAATCATCAAATTTATCTAAACATTAGTTTCCCTACATATGATCACTATTCTATTCAAACCCTTTACAAGGAATAGGCTATACTGCAAGCCATAGTATTTCTGGCCAAATCCCAGTGAAAATCTGAGTTTTGACAATGCCCAAGTAAATTTCAAAGTTCATTAGGTTCCACTTATTCCCCAAAGAAATCACAGGGAGATTGTATATATATATATATATATATATATATATATATATATATATATATATGTAGTTGTAATTAAATTAAGCTTTACCTCAATCTTGTTGCTTAAAGCTACCCTATTGGGGAAGTAGTTGTTTTAAAGCCATAAATAATAAATATTTCAGAAGAGAGAGCTCATGATGTATGCTTATTAGTAAACTTCAAATAATAGATACAAAAATAATAGAAACAGACCCAGTAATTTATAGAAACTTTATGTAAATATTTTAGTTATGGCCTCAACACTGTGTGCAAGTAGTTTTACATTTGTTCAACATCAGAAACATGCTTAGTAAGAAAAGAATATAGAAAACTAATCCCCTGTCATCAGTTGTCATCACAGGCTAGAGGACATGTATAGTTTTTGCTGTGGATCTTGATGACTTGTTGTCCTGAGTAGTCAAAACAAACATTAGGCACTGTTTTAAGAGAAAGTCACCTCAGTAATTCTCATGAAATCAGGACCAGAGTGTAAATGATCTCCATTTAGATCTCTGAATTCAGAGATCATTTTATAGGTACTGAAATTCAAGTTCTCCAACCTGGCCCTATAGTCTATCTATCTCATTTCAATTCCATAATGCATAGATAACTACTGCAACACATTTAAACAATTGAATTGGTTCTTATTTGCAAAACTAGTTTTAAAGTCTTTTCATTATTCTAAATTAAATGTATATTATGATATTCTGGGAGTGGGTTTTAGTTTTATTTATCAAATATAGTTAAGGAGAACAAGGGTTCATAAATCCAAATGAAAACCCAAAGAGAACAAAAAGTGATCATTTCAACTAATATTTTTGCAAAGTTAAAAGTTATGGGAATTAATTCTTTTAAAATAATAGTAACTAAATGTTGACAGTTTTGAGGATTTCTTATTCATATCCTCTCTGTCTCTCTCTGTCTGTCTCTGTCTCTGTCTCTCTCTCTCCCTCTCTCTCTCTCCCTCTCTCTTCCATGCTGTCTCTTCTATCTGTGCGCATGCTCATTGTAACAGCTCTGTTTGAGTGGTATGATTTGGAATTACAACATGAATAACTCCTTGTATTTAGTCTGTTGAGCCTAGAGTAAGAATACGTGAGTAAATCCTGTGTCAATTGGCAGAGTTATTGTCTCTTGTCTCCTTTAAATTGAAGTTACTCCACTGAGGGGAATGACTGAAGTCCTAAATACCAGGAGAATAAGTATTAAGAAGGTTAGGGATGCTCCTATCATGCACAAGGCACAAGGCTCTTATCCAAGGTTATTTAGGCAATAATACCCACTGGGAAGAGAAGAAAATTTTTTTTTTGATTCTGAGCTGCCTGCAGGCCTTCCATCTTTCCTAAGTGCTGACTGTTGCTGGGATAGACTCCTTATAGATGCAGCTATCTTGAGACACCCATGTTCCTGATAGAAGGTGATCCTATATTCATTCTCCCATAAGGAACTCACATAAACTGAATGGTTCAATAATTTGTACATGGGTGAAATAATTTGATTGGTTTCCCATTAGTGGTTTATCTGGGCTGTCTCCTCTGGAATACATCACAATACATACTTATACCAATGTTGTTTGTTAATGACAAAAGCATTTTCATGGTAGGTGGATTATACTCTATCTACTTATGTGTGACCTGTGAAGCTATCAAATTTGGAAGTGCAAAATATTGTCCACCTTCATAATCACATCTTTATGTAAATTCAGTATTCTTTCACAATTAAAATTCTTCCCTAAATTTCATAATTATTATTCTTTTATCATTTTTTTTATTTTATTGTCTAGAGTATAAATACAATCACCACCAATCCATGATAAAAAACTAAATGAGGTAAAGAGGCAAACATAAAATATATATAAAAATATGTATTCTACTTAATTTGTGATAAATTCTAATTTGCTCTAACAGAACAATCTCCACTAGAGTTACTCCCTATAATTTCTGGATGTCATGAAAAATTCCTCTACTTAAAAGATCACTATAAGTTACAATTTGTACAGATTTTTTGACATATTTTAGAAAGCCAAGAAAATAATTTATCACAGAATGGAGATTCTGATCCTGAAATCTGTCTGCAATGCCCTCATGCCATTAACTTTGCAGGTGTCAGGAAATAGACACTTTATAACATATGAAAATAAGAACCATATAGAATCTTATAGCTCAATAAAATAATCCTATCAATTATATTTTAATATTCCATTTCACCTTCATATTATCAGAAGCTTCACTTATTGTTCAGCATTAATCTAAAGTCTTAAATAAGGATACAGATGTTAATTGAAGATATCACACAGAAATATTTACTTTACATATTAATTATTGTTTAGGTTTATGCTGGTTATCTCTAAGTACCCTTAAGTGAAATGGAGGTCACTGTTCAGTAAAGTGGCCTTGAATTATAGGTTTTCATTATCTCTGATTTTAAAGATTGGGATGCAGGCATGTGCTGTCACATCTGACAGCTATTGAAGACTTTTACAGACTCTTACTCTGTTTACGTGACTTACCAAAATTTTATTTTTATATTTTGTATGTTTTGTGTGGGAATAATATTATTCCATAAGTTGTAAACCTGGACAAGTAGCCTTAAAGTTTTAGAATATTAATACAAAGTCTTACAAATGAAAACATGACAAATAGAAGAATATAACTCTCTTTGAAATTGCTTGTAAGAGAACTAAATTTCTTCATTACAAGGTTCTGTTTCTCATTAAAATATGGTCAAATGGTACAATGAATAGATATTAACAATAAATATTTTCAATGAATGAGTGTTTACTTTGTCAGAGTATAGAAAAGTACATTATATTTTTGATGCAGAAATTTTTAATAATAAAATGATGACTGAGCAAAGAATTCTTTATCTCCATAAAATTCAGAATCATATTGTATTGAAGATTTCACTGATATAAAACACTGAGTTTCTCATCAAGTTCTAATGCCTATGTATCATATTGTAAAACTATTTCACATTAATTCATGAATTAACTTAGTTTTACAGGTTTTTAAATTTTAATATGCAATAAATATTAGGAACAAGTGTATATAAGAAGTCCTACTATGATTGCATTTATATCAGCAATAAGTGATTACACATGAAATTATGGAAAATAAACAAAAAATAATATTTCAAATTAATAAATTAAAGGTATCATAAACTTTTATTTCTTATAATTATGCCTTAAAATAATAATAGATTGTACTTCATTGCTTAAATTCACATACATTGCACTATAAATGTAAATTACATTGCCTTAATAATTATGAAAGTGTTTTAGAATGGTTGATAATGAAACTAATAAAATACATACATAACTCAAACACAGGAGCCTCATGGCTCCAAAGAATAGGCAAAAATAATTCCAAATTGAGATCCGTATTTAAAAAACTAACTTTATTTCCACTCATTTATAATTCTATATAATACCACACATTTTTTCTATAAAATTTTATTCACACATTTTATATCAAATGGTTTCAATTATTTGCTTTTATCACAGTATCTATGGATATTAAAACACATACAGTGTAGTCCATAAATAAAATCTCTGACTGTTGCTTTATAGAAAATTTGTAAAATTTTGATGTATTTATGCTTTAGTGTGTAACAGTGAGGTCCCTTTTTGATATGTATATTAAGAAATAACCTTGTACATAGCAGCTAAATTAGTAATAGCTTTAATCAGTGATAATTTTAAACAAAAATCAAATTAATGCAGTCAAAGTCAAAGGATATTAAAAATGTAAAAATGAAAAGTATAAAAGACATTTGTATTGGTTAACCTTCATCTAGATTATAAAAGATAATTTATAGTGTTTTAGAGATCTAAAGTTTCTACGTACTTTGGCCTGAATTTCAGCCACCACAGTACAGAGAGACAGGCCTGTCTCAGTTTCATGTCTCCCAGAATTAAGATATAAGAATGGAATGAAGGAAAAGCTATGTATACAACATGACAAAATATAATGAAAATATTTTTCTTCAGTAATTCATGGTTCCAAATTTGTATTAAGACAGACAGAATTAAAACAGAATATAGTAGGAAAAATACAATCACACTTTGCAAGGCTTTGAAGTGGGCCATTGTTCTGGTATCTCTGCTTCCCTGAACATGCTGTTGCATCTTCTTGTGATGTGTCCACAGGGAGAAAATGAGCAGGAGAAAAGTTGATAGGGACAAAACAAAGGGGACAGACAGGAAAATAATGTGAATATGTAACACTTGTCTATGACACTTTCGCTGGTAATGAGAACTGAAGCTGCAAGATATGTTTCTTTGATATTCATTTATACATATGTTAAATTCTAAGTTCATTAGTGTAATATTTAGAATCAAGAGGACCAGCGACACTAGCAGTATGACTAAAACTACCTTTTCAACTCTCCACTTTAGATAAAGAAAAAGAGAGTTAGAAAAATTGGATATCTTGAGAAAATAAAGGACACTGAGGCATGTAGCAAGCCAGATGCTGAAATGGTTAGCTATAATCCAAGCATTCTTAGTGACTATTATCATCTTTGAAGTTCTAGTTAAATCTGAATATGAAAAGAAGATGACTAAGTTTATAAAAAGAAAACAGAGATGAAATATTCTGGAGATTGCCAAAGCAGTAAGGATTTGATTAACTAATGACATTTTCCTTCTCTTAACCCAGTCCATACAGTGCACCAAAGCCATGAAACCATTTCCTATAATTCCAATTATTAATTCCATGAATAAAATGATTGCAAGTATGCTCTTGGAAATAGCAAATATTGTTTTCAGAAGATGCTGCATTTCATATATTAGGTATCCCACAAATCCATTTGAAATACAATTTTTAAAATTGCTATTTAGATAATTTTTGACAATTTCTGAGTTGCTTCTTATAACATGCTTTTTTCTAAACTCTTTCCCACACATTAACAGAGGAGCAAACATACAAGTTTGACAGTGATGGAGCCTGAATCTCTTTCCGTGAAAATGTATCTCCTCAAACAGCTCAGGAATGCCAGACCAGAACTTCTTTGCTCACACACAGCTCCTGTTGTGTTTTCTAGACATTGAGAAAGAAAAGGTAGGAAACTCACATGCTTGGGTGAAAATTTAAACATGCTATTTTTCTAACTTTTCTATATTTGCACTCATGTATATATTTTCTGTGACTTTGTACTGGGGTTTTAGAAATTCTCAAATATATAAAATAAACAACAAAATATTAACACATACCGAACTTTCCAAGGGAAAAGGCTTTATAAGTACTACAAATTCAGACACCTTGCCATATGAGGTCCTTAACTCTCATGTTATGATGTTTCACAATGTCATGAGGGCCTTTATAGTTTCAATTTTAAGTAGTAAAAATAAGGTTGCCTTCTTATGTCACTTGCATGAATTCATACATACAATGCTCACATATATGTACGTATTTATTGAGATTCAAAATATTTTTAAATTTTTCTATAATGTATTCATGTTGGTCAGTGTTTATTGTACATATAGATCATGATTAGTATTGTGTAATTTGATCAATTCATGCTTTTATATGCTTTACATGTTACCTGATGCATTAAGTCTTCGCTATTTATGAATTTAAGATGGAAAACCTTTGTTCTGTGACCAGTAAAGATGATTATTAGCTAATCCACAAAGCATGGTAATTCTTTATTCCTGCCCTGTCCTTTGATTGTTAGAATAGCTCTTCATTAGCAAGATACACCATCAGACTGTACCCTACTACAGTCAACTGCATCCAGTTTCTTCATTGTAAATGCAACTTATTGTCACCAAAAGTGATGCAGGATATCATATATTCTAGGAAAGTTAAAGAAGAGGAAATTTGATACACTGATAATTCAGTATCTAAAGAGCAATACAGGACTTAATGAACTAAATTTAGGAGTGGTTGCCAAATGTAGTGTAGACAGCAACGAACAACATGAAGTGATTTAGAATTTTTGATAATAGTACATTCAGTCTTGAAGGAATACTGAGCAAAGAAGGTAAACAATTTGAAGATTCAGAATCATCATTTGCGTGGTAAGAACCATTCATGTTGACATTGGGCTGCTGTGTCACATATCAAGGAAACATCTATCAATAGAACAACATTCATACCTTCAGTGTAGAGGCAGGATGTTCCTTCAAGGTAGCAAAGTGAGCTCAACTATGAAGAGAAACAAATAGACACAGGACATACTGTGGAGCTGTGAGCAATGGGTACTGATAGTGAGACTTCATGCGCTTTCAGGAAAACCTTAGGACTTGGATTTCAAGCAAGAATTACACTCACTTTCACAGAGCTTTTCCAGATAACTTTAATTCTGACTTGGAATCATTATAATTTCTTCCTGACCAACAGCAGATCCTGGGGAGAGAATCTTCCTACAGAAGCTGAGAATAGTACATAGCATTATTCCAACATTTCATCTACACAAGAAAATTAAAAGAGTGTTTGAATTCAAAATCCAGAATGCAGTGCATTGGAAATTATACATTTTACTCGTTGTCAATTATCTGTCATTATACCAGTACTTTCTTTAAACGTGAGTGCCTCAGAGTAAAGTGCTCTCACCTTTTCCAAAGCCAGTGTTAATGTATCCGTTTAATTTACAATTAATTGTATATTATTTTAATTTTTGTTTTTGAATGCTTAATTGAATGATTACAGAAAATTCAAATGTTCACAGAAAGTTTAATCAAGTATGATTTCATTTATTTTTCCATGTCAAAATAATATGCCAGTAATAATAATTTGATGCATATTTTTCAATCAATATTTATTTTATGATACTAAATGAGTCTCTGACAAGCTAAGGGAATTTACACAAGAAAACTTTCTTGAACAGAACACCAATGGTTTTTGCTCTAAGTTCAAGAATTGACAAATGAAACTTCATAAAATTGCAAAGTTTCTGTAAGGCAAAGGATACTGTCAATAGGACAAAATGGTAACCAACAGATTGGGAAAAGATCTTTACCAATACCACATCTGATAGAGGGCTAATGTCCAATATATACAAAGAACTCAAGAAATTAGACTCCAGACCACCAAAAAACCCTATCTAAAAATTGGGTATAGAGCTTAACAAAGAATTCTCAACTGAGGAAACTCGAATGGCTGAGATTCACCTAAAGAAATATTCAGCATTCTTAGTCATCAGGGAAATGCAAATCAAAACAATCCTGAGATTCTGCCTCACAACAGTCAGAATGCCTATATCAAAAACTCATGTGATAGTAGATGCTGGCAAGGATGTGGAGAAAGAGGAGCACTTCTCCATTGATGGTGGGATTGCAAGATGGTGCAACCACTCTGGAAATCAGTCTGGTAGTTACTCAAAAAATTAGACATAGCATTATCTGAGGACCCAGCTATACCACTCCTGGCCATAACCCAGAAGAGGCTCTAACATATAAAAAGGACATATGCACCACTATGTTCATAGCAGCCTTATTTCTAATAGCCAGAACCAAAATGGAAAGAACCAAAATGTCCTTCAACAGAGAAATGAATACAAAAAATGTGGTGCATTTACACAATGGAATATTATTCAGCTATTAAAAGCAATGAATTCGAGAAATTCTTAGGTAAATGGATGGAACTAGAAAATATCATCCTGAGTGAGGTAACCCAATCACAAAGAACACACATGGTATTTACTCACTGATTATTGGATATTAGCCCAGAAGCTTGAAATACCCAAGATACAACTCACAGACCACATGAAGCTCATGAAGAAGGAAGACCAAGTGGGGGCACTTCAGTCTTTCTTAGAAGGAGTAACAAAATAGTCAAGGAAGCAAATATGGAGACAAAGTGTGGAACAGAAACTAAAGGAGGGGTTGTCTGGAGACCATTTCTCCCGGGTATCCATCCCATGTATGGTCATCAAAGTTAGATGCTGATGTGGAAGTCAGTAAGTGCATGCTGGGAGGAGCCTGATATAGCTGAGTCTTTAGAAGTCTGCCAGAGTTTTACATATTCAAAGGCAGATGATCACAGCTTACCATTGAACTGATCAAGGGGTTCCCAATGGAGGAGTTAGAATCAAGATTGAAGGAGCTGAAAGGGTTTGCTGCCCCATGAGTAGAGCGACAGTACCAACCAACCAGAGCTCCCAGGGTCTAAACTACCAGCCTGGGAGCACTTAGGGAGGAATCCATGGCTCCAGTTGTATATGTAGGGGAGGATGGCCCTGTCAGGCATATGTAGGCGAGGAGATGCTTGGTCCCATGAAGGCTAGATGCCATGTGTGGGGGAATTCAAGGGTGGGGTGGTGGGAGTGTGGGAGTATCGCAAGGGGCACATCTGCAGAAAAGCAGGAGGAAGGGCGATGGGATAGGGGGTTCCTGGGCGGGGGGTGGGGGGAATGGAGTAAGGGGATAACATCTGAAATGTAAATAAAATATCCAATTAAAAAAAAAAGTAACAGGTTTAGGACAACTGAATCACCTGGAAAGGAAACCCTCCAACTTGTTGAGCTGCAGGACCTGCAGGTTATGCAATGCACTCCAAGTCTCCAGCTTTAAGAACCCATGCTAGGGTGAGAATTTAGTGATGATTATGTCTTTTGAGTTACTTATGTTGATATGAGTAACTTTTCATATATATTTCCATTTGTAACACCAATAAAATTCATTAGGTCCTCAAGTTAAACTTTTGGAATTTTGATCTGTACCAGTTCCAAATAGGGGAGAGTAGATGATCGTTCATTTCTCCAAAAGAATATTATCACGTCACAGTATTTAAATCCAATCTGAAAGTAGTTGGTTACTCCCAAGAATTTATGAGCAACATACAATAGAATTGTTTTATTTAAGGAAAAATATTGACACAAGGTTTTCTAGATATGAAAATGGGTGGATCTGGGAGGACTTGGAGTAGAGGGGTAAAATTTATCAAAATATAGAATATGAAATTTTCAAAACTAATAAAAGAATTTCAAAACATGGTAGATCAGTGACAGCAGTTTATTTAGGCACATCTCAGATGATCACAATCCTCCTGAAAATTTTTAATTTTTCTATTGTAACCTAGGTACTGAGTTTCCAAATTTTACTAGCTGATATGATAAACTGAAAGATTATACATGGATTTGCAGAAAGAAGTGTAGCAGTATAATGAAAGATAATATGTTTCTTCTGGATGCTAGTAAATGAGATTATTAGCTTTGGGTGAAACCTTAACCTTGGAAGATGAAGAAAGCAAAAGATGAAATACATGAATAGGGGCAAGTTTGTTCTCTTTGAGGTATAATAAGCCTGAATTGAAATCACTGTATGTCACGGTCCTGTCATTTTTTGTTTTTGTTTTTTTTGTGGTTAGTCCAATAAATAAGGAAAAGAACTTTGATACTACTAGTAACCAAACAGTGATAGAATTTCATGTTAGAGAGTGGATCTCAGTTACATGAGCATGACAGGCAACATCTTTCAAACAAGAATCTGCATGCACTCTGTTTCTTTGTTTCTTAGAATCTATTTGACAAAACCCAGGGGGATAGTTTCATATACAATGCCATAATAGACCTGAAAATCAACATCTGAATGATAATATTTCTTACTCAGTGAGTGTAGTAGAGGATCTGGAATGAGATTGCATCTAGTTTTTCATTTATTTGTGTAAGCCATGCCATGCCCTTGAGTGTGAGCTTTACTTACTTCACATGTAATTAAGAGAATAGAACCATGGTATAGGGATGTCACTCCTTGCAGTGCTTGCTTGTTTTATTAGCTTCCTCTAGGTGGTAAGGTCTTGAATTTATCTAAATTTCAGATTTCTAAATATGATCAGTTTTCTATTGAGACCCTTTGAGGAGGGATAGGCTATGTGACAATGCATAGGTTCTCTTGTCAAAACCTAGTGAATATCTCAAGCCTGATATTGAGCAAGTGAACTTTAATGTTGGTTACCCTCCACATTTTCCACAAAGTAATCACAGGGAGAATTTAATCTCATATATATATATATATATACATCTCCACACATGTATGCAGTTTTATTCAATTAAGCTTTACCCAAATCTTGTTACTTAAAGCTATCCTATTGGAGGAGTGCTTTATTTTAAAGACATAAATAATAAATACTTCAAAAGAGGGAGCACATGATCTGTCCTTATCAATAAATATCAAATAATCCAAAAATAATAGAAACAAAACAAATCTTTTTTATTTTATAAACTTTATGTAAGTATTTTTGTCACGGCCTTGATGCTCTCTACAAGAGGTTCTGCACTTTAGCAATGTCAGAAACATGCTTAGTAAGAAAAGAATATCGGTAAACTAATCCCCACAGGCTAGAGGGCAAACCTGTATAGAATTCTTACTGTGGATCTCTATGACTTTGTTGTTCTATGAAAGTCAAAACAAACTTTGGACAGCTGACTTAAGAAAAAGCCACTTGAGTAATTCTCATGAGCTCAGGACAAGAGGGTAAAATATCTCCATGTAGTTATGTAAAATCAGAGATCAATACCAGCTGCCTAAAATTTTCTGAATTAGTCTGCTCTTTCAGCTCCCTGGTTTATCTTTATGCTCTAGTTAGAAAACAATCAAACAAACAAACAAAAATCTGTAGAACCATGGAGCAGTGGTGGCACAGACCTTTAACACCAGCTGTTGTATAGAGTGACTTCTAGGAAAGCCAAGGAGATACAGAGAAACCCTGGAAAAATAACAACAAAAACAAGAACAACAGCAACAATAAAATAAAAACTTACTTCTTATATAACAAAGAAATGATCTCTCTTATGTTAAGTATCCTCTTTATTTACGTTGAAAGTCTATTCAAATCATACTAGCTTTGCAGCAATAACTACAAACAGTAATGTTTTACTGTCTTTTCAACTAAGTTTTCCTCTTCTGAGAGCTCCCATAGCTGGGAAAGAAAAACATCCTTGAATCAGTTCTGTTTCTCTATATTCTCTGTTTTACTCCAATATTGGAAGTCATAGTTCTAGAGACAGATGTGAGATGAATTCAAGTTCTCCATCCTGGCCTTAGATTTTTACTTCATTTTAGGTCCATGATGCAGAATTGATATTACAGCAGATTTAAATAATTGAATTGGTAATTATTTGAAAATCTAGTTTTAAAAGACTCTTCATTTTTCAAAATTCATTGTATACTCTGATACTTTGGGAGTGGGTATTAGTATTATAGATAGAATATAGTTAAGGAGAACAAGTGTTCATAAATACAAAGAAAAAAACAAAGAGAACAAAAAATTGATCATTTCAAGTAATTTTTTAGCAATGCTACAAATTAAGTGAATTTTTTCTTTTAAAATAATATTTACTAAATGTGGACACTTTGGAGGATTTCTGATTCATTCATTCTCTCTCTCTCTCTCTCTCTCTCTCTCTCTCTCTCTCTCTCTCTCTCTTTCTCTCTTTCTCTCTCTCTCTCACTCTAACTCCTTCCTCAATGCTGTCATCCTGTGGGGAGCCTCCTAGCCTGGTTAAGGTACAGGGCACAGAGTAGGACTATTGTGATGGCTTAATGTCTGAAGGTTTCAGGACATTCTAATTCTCTAACTGTACTGAAATGCTGATAATTTTAAAAAAATCCTAAAATTTATTTTGCTCTTCTGAGATTAAAAGCTTGCTGGTTTATGCAACTAACACCTGTAGCCTAACAGCAAAGAATTAAGCAATGTCACCTTTGTTCTATTTCAGCAGGGACTGCACAGCTCTAACTCTGAGTTTACTAGTCAAAAGGATCAGAAAGAAAAAAGGACACATAGAGAAGAGATTATGGTGTTTACTACTAAGTTGTAAAAAGTTTCCTATGAAAGCTGTCGAAAGGGAAAAGCAGTAAGATCCTAAGGGGGAAAAGGGAAAAATTCTTCTAAGTAGGGAAAGATAAAACGTTCTTCTCTAAGCAGGGAAAAACAAAAAAAGTTCTTTTTTCTTCTCCTTTCTCATCTCTTTGTCTTCAGTACTTATACATGCTTCAGAACACATGACTACATGTCAAGAAGTTCACAGGTTTACACAAAAAACCAAATCATAAATTGAAATTAAAATTTACAACAGAGAATGTTCACATACATATCCATTAGGAATAATCATCAGGCTAAACATCCATCATCTGTCACTGTTCCACAGGTTCACTGAAGGTTTAATACCACAACTAAGTTATTAGTGAAGTTTTATATAGATAAATCCAGTCAATATTTTATCTTCTGTCCTAGCACCTATAATAAATCCTTAGTTCCATTTTTATGAACTTTGGTTAAGTGTTTTACCACCTCTTGGAATGTGCTCTGAGTAGGAGAAATTCTGGTTACTAGCTAAGAACAATTAACTGGTTACACTTGGGAGACTGGCAGAGTTCTCATTGCAGTTTTGACTATCAGAAAATGACCTAGTAGCAGTGCCACTATAAAAGAGCTTAATAATCACTGATATAATTTTAAGTATTTTTATAATATCATCATTAAGACTTAAGTCATCTCTTTGTCTATATAGCTTCACTACAAGTCAGTACATCTTCATTCATCTGCAGAGATCTCTTTCAAAGGGGTGGGCTATTACTTAGTGATTGTCATATACACTTAATAATAGTAGGAAAAGGATATTACTAGCAGGAATATTTCCTAAAATGAATTCTTTTATGCCCTTGTCTAAGAACAACGAATTTGTCACAGATTATATAATAACCTAAAGCAGTTCATCTCAGGAAGATCACCTGCTAGTATTAGCTGGTCATATTATAGGTCCAGACATCATTCTGTCTCTTTTATCAGCCCTCATGCTCATTTTATAAACTATGTTTGATTGGAATGATGTGGAATTACAACATGAACAACTCCTTTTATTTAGTCTGTTGAGCCTTGTGTAAGAAAACCTGAGTAAATCCTGTGGCAAATTGGGAGACATATTGTCTTGCTGTCTCTTTTTAGACTGAAGTATCTTGGCCCCTGAGAGGAATGAGAGAAACTCATAATACCAGGAGAGTAAGAATTTACTAGATTAGTTATTCTCCTAGAATGCACAAGGCAGAAGTCTTTTATCCAAAATTATTTAAGAAACAACAACCACCAGGGAGAGAAAGCTTTTTTGTTCTATCCCACTTCCCAAATGCTGACTGCTGCTGGGATAGATGCAACTATGTTGAGAAGCTCATATGCCTGTAAGTAAGTAACTTCATACCAATCCTCCCATAAGAAACTCAAATAAACTCAATGGCTCAATAAACTGTTCATGAATGAAATCATTTCTTTGCTTTGTCATTTGTGCTTTATCTGGGCTGAATGTTTCACTTAGAATATATCAGAATACATCCTTCAACAAATGTGGGAGTATGGAAAAATATTATATTCTATTATATTATATTATATTATATTATATTATATTATATTATAAATTTGATGCAGAAATTTTTAATAATAAAACTATGACTGAACAAATAGTTATCATCTGTAGTAAAATTCAGAATCACATCATACTATATATTTAACTGGATAAAACACTAGGCATCTCACCAAGATCTACGGTATATGTATCATATTGTGGAACTATTTGGCATTATTTCATTAATTAATTTAATTTTATAGGTTTTTAAATTTTATTGCACATTAAATAATGAAAACAACTACATATAGGAAAATCTGCTTTTAATTGTATATAGACTATCAATATGATATTACACAAAATGTTATGGATCCATAATAGTAAATAAATCAAAAATAATATTTTATATTAACAATTTTAACTATCATAAACTTTCATTTCTTATAATAATGCATTAAAAATTAACATACTTTGCACATACATATGTAAATTACATTATCTTAATAATCATGAAATCATTTTAGAATGGTTGATAATAAAACTAATAAAAAACATACATAACTAACACAGAAGACTCATGGTTTCAAAGAATTGACAAAAATAACACTAAATTCTGATCTGTATTTAATAAATTACCTTTCTTTCCATTGTTTATGATTTATATTATCCTACACATTTCTTCTATAAAGTTTTATTCACACATTTTATATTATATAGTTTCAATTACTTGCTTTTATCACCAGTTTTTATGGATATTAAAACACATACCGTATATTCCATGAGTCAAATCTCTGTATTTGATAGAAAATTTATAAATGTTGATGTATTTATATTTTAGTGGATAATAATTTGGTCCTTTTTGATATATACATTAAGAAATAACCTTGTATACAACTAGCTAATTTAATAATTGCTTTAATCAGTGATAATTGCAAACAGAAATCAAATTCATACAGTCAAATCAAAGGATATTTAAAATGTAAAAATTAAAACAATAGATATTTGTATCAGTTAATCTTTGTCTAGACTATACAACATAATCTATACCATTTTAAAGATCTAAAGTTTCTACATAGTTTGGCCTGAATTTCAGCCACGACAATACAGAGTGACAGGCATGTCTCAGCTTCATGTCAGTTAACATTAGAATATTTGAATGGAATGAAGGAAAAGCTGTATATACAACATGACAAAATACAGTGAAAATATTTTTCTTCTATAACTCATATTTCCAAATTTGTAATAACAGAGACAGGATAAAAATAGAGTATAGCAGGAGAAAGGAAATCATAGTTTTCAAGGCTTTGAAGTGGGCTTTGGGTCTGGTATCTCTGCTTCCCTGAACATGCTGCTGCATCTTCTTGTGATGTGTCCAGGGAGAAGATGAGCAAGAGAAAAGTTGACAGGGACAAAATAAATGAGACAGACAGGAAAATAATGTGAAGGCTTATCACATGCCTGTGACCATTTCTTTGATAATAAGAAACAAAGATGCAAGATATGTTTCTTTGACGTTCATTTATGCATAAATTAATTTCTAAATTCAGCAGTGCAATATTTAAAATCAAGAGGACCAGCGACACTAGCAGTGTGACTAAAACTACCTTTTCAACTCTCCACTTTAGAAGTAAGAAAAATTAGATATCTTCAGAAAATAAAGGACACTGAGGCATGAGGCAAGCCAGATGCTGAAAAGTTTGGCTATAACCCAAACATTCTTAATGACATGTATAGTCCTTGAAGTTGTAGTTAAATCGGGATATAAAGGAGATGACTAAACTATAAACAATAAATAGAGACAAAAAATTCTGGAGATTGCCAAACCAGTGAGGATTTGATTAACTAACGGCATTCTCTTTCTCTTAACCCAGTCCATATAATGTACCAGGGCCACAAAATAATTTCCTATAACTCCAATAACTAATTCCATGAATAAGATGATTGGAAATTTGCTCTTGGAGATAACAAATATTATATTCCAAAGATATTGCATTTTATATATTAGTTATAAAGATTTTCTCATGTATCCATTTGAAATATATTTTTTAAAAATGCTGTTGAGATGATTTTTAATGATTTCTGAGTTTAATTTAATAACATGATTTTTCTTAACTCTCCTCCACATACAAACAAAGGAGCAAACATACAGATTTGACAGTGAGAGTCTGAATAACTTTCCATGAAAATATGTCTCCTCACACAGCTCAGGAGTGCCAGACCAGAACTTCTTTGGTCACACATAGCTCCTGTTGTATTTTCTGGACAATGAAAAAAGAAAGGTTGGAAATGGACATCCTTGCATGAAAGTGAAAATACATTATTTCTATCACTTATGTATATTTGGTACAGTCTACATATTATGCTATGATTGTGTTCTGTGTAAGACACTTTTAGAAATTCTCAAATATATAAGAAAACAACAAAATATTAACCGATGTAGGACTTTCTAAGCTATAAGTCTTTATAAATACTGAAAATTTCAGAGACTTTGCCATATGATGTCCTTAATGCTCACATTCTGATATGTTTAATAATATCACGAGGATCTTTAATCTTCCAATATTAAGGAGTAAATATCATATTGCCTTATTATCTCACATGCATCAATATGTATGTACAAGGCTCACACATAAGAACATATTTATTGAGAGTCAAATATTTTCAAATTCTTTCTATAATATGTTCACATTGGTCAATATTTATTATGCATATAGATCATGCTTAGTACTGTACAAGTTGACCTGGGTATGCTTTTGGTATGTTTTACATGTTACCTGATGTAATAGGTCTTCTCTATCCCAGAACTTAAGATGGAAAACTCTTCTTGTTCTGTGAGCAGTCAAGATGAGGATTAGCTAATCCACAAAGCAAAACAACCCTTTATTCCTTCCATTAGCAAGAAAAACCATCAGACTGTATCCAACTACAATCAACTGCATCCAGTGTCTTCACTGTAAATGTAACTCATGGTTACCAAAGGAGATGAAGGATGTCATACATGCTGAAAAGATGAAGAGTGAACAATTTGATACGCTAATAATTCAGTATCTAAAGAGCAATACAGAGCTTAATGAACTATATTTAGAAGGTTTCAAAATATGGTATAGATAGTAGTGAACAATATGAAGTGATTTAGAATCTTTGATTATAGCACATTATGTTCTTGAAAGAAGACTAAGCAATGAAGGCCAACAATTTGAAGACTCAGAATTACTTATCATTTGTGTGGTAAGATGCATTCATGTAGGTAGCATGTTGGGAACTGGTTTGGCACATATCAAGGAAGCATCTATGAGTGAAACATCCCTCATGCCTTCAGTGTAGAGGCAGGATGTTCCTTGTGGATTGCCTCCTTCCAGGTAGCAAATGAGCTCAAATATGAAGAGAAACAAATAAAAACAGGACAAAGGCTGGAGCTGAGTGGAATGTGTACTGATAGTGAGACTCCATGGGAATTCAGGAAAGCCTCAGGTCTTGTATTTTCAGCAATAATTATATTCACCTGCTATTCAAAAACTTTCAGTCTGACTTGGAATCATTATATTTTCCACCTGACCAACAAAAGATCCCGAGGAGAAGGTCTTTCTAAAGAAGAATGACATGCAGCAATATTCTCACATTTCAGCTACAAAATAAAATTTAAAGTCAGCTACTTTTTTCAAAATTCAAAATTCAGTACATTGGAAATGGTATACTTTACTGCTTGTCAATTATCTGTCAATATGCCAGACCTGTCTTTAAAATCAAGTGCCTCAGAGCAAATGCCTCCAACACCAATGTTAATATATCTGTTTTATCTATAATTA
Organism: Grammomys surdaster; assembly: GCF_004785775.1. Classification (NCBI taxonomy): domain Eukaryota; kingdom Metazoa; phylum Chordata; class Mammalia; order Rodentia; family Muridae; genus Grammomys; species Grammomys surdaster. The sequence goes on from NW_021604792.1 coordinate 9,196,780, forward strand.
ATTATATATTACTTAAATTTTTATTTATGCCCACTTAATTGACTGCCTACAAAAAATTCAAATATTCACAAAAAGTATAATCAACTACAATTTTACTTATTTCTCTGTGCCAAAACACATATGCCAATAATAATAATTTGATATATATTTCAATCAATATTTATTTTATTATACTAAAAGAGTTTCTGTCAAGCTGAGTCATTTGCAGCAGGCTTAGGAAATCTGAACATCTGGAAAGAAAACCCTCCAACTTCTTGGGCTGTGGGCCCTACAGGTAATGCAATGAGCTCCAAGTCCTCAGCTCTAAGGACCCACAATAGAGTGCGATTTTAGAGATGTATCTGTCTTTTGAGTTACTTATGTTCCTATGAGGAACCCTTAATACATATTTCCATCAGTAACACAATAAAACTCATTTTCTTCCCAAGTTAAACTTTAGAACTTTGATCTGTTATCTGTATGAAATATTAGAGAGTAGATGCTTGTTCATTTCTCCAAAGAAGTATTTTCACCTCACAGCATTTAAATCCAATCTGAAAGTGGTTGGTTACTTCCATGACTTTATGGGCAACATATTATAGAATTAATTGGTAGGTTTAAGGAAAAATGATGACACAAGGTTATACAGGTATTAAAATGTTTGGATCTGGAAAGTCTAGTAGGAATGGGGTAAAAAGTATTAAAATACATGTAAATCTCACAAACTGATAAAAGAGTTTTAAAACATGGTAACTCAGTGATAGCAGATTACTTAGGCAAATCTCAGGTGATCACATTCATCCTGAAAATTTTAATCTTTCCATTGTGATCTAAAGACTGGGTTTCAAAATTTTACTAAGTGATATGATAAACCCCAAAACTATACATGGATTTGCAAAAAGAAACCCAGCAGTAAAATGCAAGATATTTTGCTTCCTCTGCATGCTTGTAAAGGAGATTATTATCATCAAGTGAAACATTAACCTTGAAAGATGAGGAAAGAAAAACATGAAATTCATGAATAGGGGCAAATTTGTTCTCTTTTAGGAATTATAAGCCATTATTGAACTCACTGTAAGTCACAGTGCTGTCCTTTGTGTTTGAGGTTATTTAAATATTTAAGGAAAAGAACTTCAACATGTGACTAGAAACCAAATGATGAGAGAATATCACATTAAACAGGGGAATCTCAGTTACATGAGCATGACAGGCAACATCTTACAAACAAGAATCTGCATACACTCTGTTTCTTTGTTCTTAGCTTCTGGTTGACAACATCCAGGAGAATATTTATATATATAATGCCAAAAAGACCTGTAAGTCAACATCTGAATGGTAGTTTTTCTCACGCAGTGAGTGTAGTACAGGATCTGGAATGAGATTGCATCTTGCTTTCTATTTATTTGTATAAGCCATGCCATGCCCTTGAGTGTCAGATTGACTTAATTCACATCTAATAAAGAGAATAGAACCATGGCGTAGGGATGTCACTCCTGGTAGTGCTTGTTTTGTTGCCTGTAGGCAGAAAGGTCTCAAATTATCAAATTTATCTAAATATTAGTTTCCCTACATTAGATCATTACTCTATTCAAACCCTTTACAAGGAATGGGCTATATTACAAGCCATAGTATTTCTGGCCAAATCTCAGTAAAAATCTGAGTTTTGAAAATGCCCAAGTAAATTTCAAAGTTCATTAGAATCCACTATTTCCTCAAAGAAATCACAGGGAGATTTTAAGTTTATAAGGGTAAAAACCAAATAGATGCAGTTGTGATTAAATTAAAGTTTACCTCATCTTGTTGCTTAAAGCTACCCTGTTGTGGGAAGTGGTTGTTTTAAAGCCATAAATAATAAATATTTCAGAAGAGAGAGCTCATGATGTATGTTCTCTCTCTCTCTCTCTCTCTCTCTCTCTCTCTCTCTCTCTCTCTCTCTCCAATCCTGTCTCTTCTATCTATTCTCATGCTCATTTTATCCGTTCTGTTTGAGTGGTATGATTTGGAATTACAACATGAATAATTCCTTTTACTTAGTTTGTTGAGCCTAGTGTAAGAATACCTGATTAAATCCTGTTTCAATTGGCAGACTTATTGTCTCTTGTTGCCTCCTTTAAATTGAAGTTTCTCCAGTGAGAGGGAAAAAATATCAAAAAATACCAGTAAGAATTTCCAAGATTAGGGCTGCTCCTATAATGCACAAGGCACAAGGCTCTTATTGTAGGTTATTTAGGCAACAACGCCCACTGTGATGATGAGAGTTTTTGATTCTGAGCTGCCTGCAGGCCTTCCATCTTTCGTAACTACTGACTTTTGCAGGGATAGACTCCTTATAGATGCAGCTATCTGGAGACACCCATGTCCTTGTAAGAAGATAACTCTCTACCCATCCTCGCATAAGGACCTCATGTGAACTGAATGATTCAATAATTTGGATATGTGTGAAATCATTTGGTTGGTTTGCCTTTAGTGCTTTATCTGGGCTGAATGTCTCCTCTGGAGTATATCACAGTACATATTTCTACAAATGTTGTTTGGTAATGATAAACTAATTGAGCAAAATCGTTTTCATGGTAGGTGGGTTATACTCTATCTACTTATGTGTGACCTGTGAAGCTATCAAATTTGGAAGTGTAAAATTTTGTCCACCTTCATAATCACATCTTTATGTAAATTCAGTATACTTTGACAAATAAAATTCTTCCCTTATTTGCATAATTATTATTCTTTTGTCATTTTTTATTTTATTGTCTAGAGTATAAAAATAATCATCACCAATTCATGATAAAAATCTAAATGAGGTAACAGGAAAGCACAAAATATATGTAAAAATATGTATTCTATTTAATTTGTAGTAAATTCCAGTTTGGTTTAATAGAATAATCTCCACTACAGTTACTTTCTATAATTTCTGGATGCAATGAAACCATTCTCTACACAAGAGATCTTTACAAGTGACAATTTGTGCAGATCTTTTAACAGATTTTAGAAAGCCAAGAAGATAACTTATCAGAGATTCTGATCCTGAACTCTGCCTGTAATTCTCTCATGCCATTAAGTTTACTGGTGTCAGGAGATAGACACCTCATAACATATGAAAGTAAGAATCATATAGAATCTTATAGCTCAATAAACTAATCTTATCAATTATATTTTAACATTCTATTTCACTTTTATATTGTCAGAAGTTTTATTTATTGTTGAACATTAATCTAAAGATTTAAATAAGGATACAGACATTAATTGAAGATATCATACAGAAATAATTACTGTTACATACTAATGATTGTTTAGGTTTATGCTGGGTCTTTCCAGGTATCCTTAAGTGAAATGGAGTTCACTATACAGTTAAGTTGGTCTGGAATTGTAGGTTTTCATTATCTTTGTTTTTAAAGGGTTGGGATACAGGCATGTGCTGTCCCACCTGACAGCTATTGAAAACTTTTCAAGACTCTTACTCTGTTTACTTGACTGTACAAAATTTTATTTGTATGTTTTGTGTGTTTTGTGTGGGAATAATATTATTCCATAAGTTGTAAACCTGGACAAAAAGCCTTAAAATTTTAGGATATTAATATAAAATCTTACAAAACAAAACATGACAAATAGAAGAATATAACTCTCCTCGGAACAGCTTGTAAGAGATATTAAATTCTTCATTACAGAAGTTCTGTTTCTCATTAAAATATGGTCAAATGGTACAATGAATAGATATTAATTAGAAATATTTTATCATGAATGAGTATTTACTTTACCCGAGATGGAAAAGTATATTATAAATTTGATGCAGAAATTTTTAGTAATAAAATTATGACTGAGCAAAGAATTCTTCATCTCCACAATATTCAGAATCGTGTTAAAGATTTTACTACATAAAACACTAGGAATCTCACCAAGATCTACTGCCTATGTATCATATTGTACTATTATTTGACATATCATGAATTAATTTAATTTTATATGTTTATAAATTTTAATGTACAATAGATATTAGGAACAAGTATACATAAGAAGGCCTGCTTTTGATTGTATTTATGTCAGCAATAAGTGATTACACATGATATTACGGAATTCAATCAAAAAATATATTTCAAGTTAATATATTAAAAGTATCGTAAATGTTTATTTCTTATAATTATGACTTAAAATACAATAGATTGTACTTTTTTGCTTAAATTAACATATATTGTACATACAAATGTAAATTACATTGTCTTAATAATTATGAAAGTAGTTTAGAATAGTTGATAATGAAACTCATAAAATATATACGTAACTCAAACACAGGAGAGTCGTGGCTCCAAAGAATTGCAAAAATAATTCCAAATTGAGATCTGTATTTAACAAACTACTTTTACTCCCACTCATTTATAATTCTATATTATACCACACATTTCTTCTATAAACTTTTATTCACACATTTTATATTAAATGGTTTCAATTATGTGCTTTTGTCACAGTTTTTAATGAATATTAAAACCCATATAGTATAGTTCATGAATCAAAATCTCTGTAAATGTTGCTTTATAGAAAATTTGTAAAATTTTGATGAATTTATGTTTTATTGGGTAAGAATGAGTTACTTTTTTGATATGTATATAAAGAAATAACCTTGTACACAACAGCTAAATTAGTAACAGGTTTAACCAGTCACAATTGCAAAAAAAAATCAAATTAATGCAGTCAAAGTAAAAGGATATTCAAAATGTAAAAAATGAAAAATATAAAAGACATTTGTATTGGTTAATCTTCATCTAGAATATGCAACAAAATCTATAGTGTTTTAGAGATCTAAAGTTTCTACGTACTTTGGTCTGAATTTCAGGCACCACAATACAGAGAGACAGGCCTGATTGAGCTTCATGTCTCCCAGTATCAAGACATATGAATGGAATGAAGGAAAAGCTATATATACAACATGACAAAACACAGTGAAAATATTTTTCTTCAGTAATTCATGGTTCCAAATTTGTATTAAGACAGGCAGAATTAAAACGGAGTATAATAGGAAAAATACAATCACACTTTGCAAGGCTTTAAAGTGGGCCATTGTTCTGACATCTCTGCTTCCATGAACATGCTGCTGCATCTTCTTGTGATGTGTCCACAGGGAGAAGATGAGTAGGATAAAAGTTGATAGGAACAAAACAAAGGGAACATACAGGAAAATAATGTGAAGGCTTAACATATGTCTTTGACAATTTGCTTGGTAATAAGAAAAAAAGCGGCAAGATATGTTTCTTTGACATTCATTTATACATATATTAATTTCTAAATTCAGCAGTGTGGTATTTAAAATCAAGAGGACCAGCGACACTAGCAGTGTGACTAAAACTACCTTTTCAACTCTCCACTTTAGATAAAGAAAAAGAGAGTTAGAAAAATTGGATATCTTGAGAAAATAAAGGACACTGAGGCATGTAGCAAGCCAGATGCTGAAATGGTTGGCTATAACCCAAACATTATTAATGACTTGTAACATCCTTGAAGTCCTAGTATAATCTGAATGTGAAAAGAAGATGACTAAGTATATAAATAAAAAGCAGAGATGAAATATTCTGGAGATTGCCAAAGCAGTGAGGATTTGATTAACTAATGACATTTTCTTTCTCTTAACCCAGTCCATACAGTGCAACAAGGCCATGAACCCATTTCCTATAATTCCAATTATTAATTCCATGAATAAAATGATTGCAAGTGTGGTTTGGAAAATAATTAATATAGTCTTCAAAAGATGCTGCATTTTATTTATTAGTTATAAAGATTTGCTCACATATCCATTTGAAATATAATTTTTAAAATTTCTGTTTAGACAATTTATGACAATTTCTGAGTTATTTCTTATAACATGCTTTTTTTCTTAACTCTTTCCCACACATTAACAGAGGAGTAAAAGTATGACAGTTATGGAGCCTGAATCTCCTTCCATGAAAGTGTGTTTCCTCACACAGCTCAGGAGTGCCAGACCAGAACTTCTTTGCTCACACACAGCTCCTGTTGTGTTTTCTAGATAATGATAAAGGAAAGGTAGGAAACTCACATGCTTGAATGAAAATTTAAACATGTTATTTTTATAACTTTACTGTATTTGCATCAATGTATGTATTTTGTTATAAATGTGTACTGGGAAAATCATTTTTAGAAATTCTCAAATATATAAAATAAACAACAAAATATTAACAGGTATTGTATTTTAATACGAAAAGGCTTTATAAGTACTGCAAATTTGAGAGACCTTTCTATACGAGGTCCTTAACTCTAATGTTATAATGTTTTACAATGTCATGACGGTCTTTATAGTTTCAATTTTAAGTAGTAAACATAAAGTTGCCGTCTTATGTCACTTGCATGAATTCATACATACAATGCTCACATATATGTACGTATTTATTGAGATTCAAAATATTTTAAATTTTTCTATAATGTATCCATATTGATCAATATTTATTGTACATATGGATCATCCTTAGTATTGTATAATTTGATTTCTTCATGCTTTTGCTATGCTTTACATGTTACCTGATGCATTAAGTCTTCGCTATCTATGAATTTAAGATGGAAAACTTTTGTGCTGTGACCAGTCAAGATGAGGATTAGCTTATCCACAAAGCAAGACAACTCCTTATTCCTGCCCTTTCCTTTGACTGTTAGAACAGCTTCTTCACTATCAAGATACACCATTAGACTATAGCCAACTCCAATCAACTGCATCCAGTGTCTTCATTGTAAATGTAACTCATTGTCACCAAAAGTGATGAAGGATGTCATATATTCTAGAAAAGATGAAGAAAGAGAAGTTTGATACACTCATAATTCAGTATCTAAAGAGCAATGCAGAACTTAATGAACTAAATTTAGGAATGGTTGCCAAATGTAGTGTAGACGGCAACGAACAACATGAAGTGATTTAGAATTTTTGATAATAGTACATTCAGTCTTGAAGGAATACTGAGCAAAGAAGGTAAACAATTTGAAGATTCAGAATCATCATTTGCGTGGTAAGAACCATTCATGTAGCTAGCATGATGATAATGGGCTGCTGTGGCACATATCAAGGAAACATCTATGAATAGAACAACAAACATACCTTCAGTGTAGAGACAGGATGTTCCCTGTGGCTTGCTTCCTTCCAGAGAGTAAAGTGAGGTCAAGTATGAAGAGAAACAAATAGAAACAGGACACGGGGTGGAGCTGTGTGGAATGGGTACTGATAGTGAGACTTCATTGGCTTTCAGGAAAGCCTCAGGACTTGGATTTCAGGCAAGAATTACACTCACTTGCACAGAGCACTTCCAGATAACTTTAGTTCTGTCTTGGGATAGTTATAGTTCCCTCCTGACCAACAGCAGATCCTGGGGAGAGAGTCTCCAGAAGCTGAGAACAGCACACAGCGTTATTCTAACATTTCATCTACACCATAAAATTAAAAGACTGCTTGAATTCAAAATCCAGAATACAGTCCAATGGAAATGATATACTTTACTGTTTGTCAATTATCTGTCACTATACCAGAGCTTTCTTTTCTTGTTTAAATTCTTTTATTGGATACTTTATTTACATTTCAGATATAATCCCCTTTCTCCATTTCCCCTCGACCCAGGAACCCACTATCCCATTCCCCCCTCCTCCTGCCTCTATGAGAATATGCCCCTACTTACCCTCCCACTCCCACCTCCCCACCCACGATTTCCCCCACATTGGGATGTCCAGTCTTCCCTGGACCAAGGAGAACTTTTTAAATGTGAGTGCCTTAGAGTAAAATGACCTCACGTATTCCAAAGCCTGTGTTAATACATCTGTTTGATTTATAATTAATTGTATATGATTTTAATTTTTATTTTTGACTGCCTGATCAAACGATTACAAAGAATTCAAATATTCACAGAAAGTTTATCAACTTTGATTTTATTTATTTCTCTGAGTCAAAATAATATGCCAGTAATAATAATTTGATGGATATATTTCAATCAATACTTATTTTATGAAATTAAAAGAGTCTCTGATAAGCTAAGCGAATTGAAACATGGTTAGGACATCTGAATCACCTGGAAATGAAACCTTTCAACTTGTTGAGCTGCAGGCTCTGCAGGTTATGAAATGCACTCCAAGTCTCCAGCTCTAAGGACCCATGCTAGGGTGAGATTTTAGTGATGATTCTGTCTTTCGAGTTACTTATGTTCCTATGAGTAACCCTACGTACATATTTCCATTAGTAACACCAATAAAATTCATTAGGTTCCCAAGTTAAACTTTGGGAATTTTGATCTGTTACCAGTTCCAAATAGGGGACAGTAGATGCTTGTTCATTACTCCAAAGAGTATTTTCATATCACAGTATTTAAATCCAATCTGAACGTGGTTGTTTACTCCCAAGAGTTTATAGGTAACATACAATAGAATTGTTAGGCTTAAGGAAAAACATAGATACAATGTTTTATAGATATGAAAATGGGTGGATCTGGGAGGACTTGGGGTAGAAGGGTAAAATTTATCAAAATATAGAATATGAAAATCTCAAAACTAATAAAATAATTTTAAAACATGGTACATCAGTGATAGCAGTTTACTTAGGCACAACTCAGATGACCATAATCCTCCTGAAATTTTAATCATTCTATTGTAATGTAGGTACTGGGATTCCAAATTTTACTAGCTGACATAATAAACCCAAAAACTATGCAAGGGTTTGCAATAAGAAATGCACCAGTAAAATCAAAGAGAATATTCTTCTTCTGCATGCTAGTAAATGAGATTATTAGCTTCGAGTGAAACCTTAACCTTGGAAGATTAAGAAAGCAAAACATGAAATACATGAAGAGGGGCAAGTTTGTTCTCTTTGAGGTATATTAAGTCTGAATAGAAATCACTGTATGTCACAGTGCTGTCCTTTTTTGTTTGTGGTTACTCCAATAAATAAGGAAAAGAACTTTAACACTACTAGTAACCAAACAATGACAGAATTTCATGATAGAGAGTGGATCCCAGTTACAAGAGCATGACAGGCAACATCTTTCAAACAAGACTCTGCATGTACTCTGTTTCTTTGTTTCATATAATTGATTTGACAAAACCCAGGGGGATAATTTCATATATAATGCCATAGTAGACCTGAAAGTCAACATCAGAATGGCAATTTTGCTCACTTGGTGAGTGTAGTAGAGGATCTGAAATGAGATTGCCTCTTGCTTTCCATTTATTTTTGTAAGCTATGCCATGCCGTTGAGTGTGAGTTTGACTTAGTTCACAGCTAATAAAGAAAATAGAACTATTGCATAGGGATATCACTCCTTGCAGTGCTTGCTTGTTTTATTAGCTTCTTCTAGGTGGTAAGGTCTTGAATTTATCTAAATTTCTGTTTCTCTAAGTATGATCAGTTTTCTATTGAGATCCTTTGAAGAGGGATAGGCTATGTGACAAGGCATATGTTCTCTTGCCAAAATCAATGACGATCTCAAGCCTGACATTGAGCAAGTGAACTTCAATGTTGGTTAGCCTCCACATTTTCCACAAAGTAATCACAGGGAGAATTCATTCAAATATATATATATATATATATATATATATATATATATATATATATATATATAAAATTAAGCATTACCCAAATCTTGTTACTTAATTCTACCCTGTGGGAAGTGGTTTGTTTTAAAGACATAAATAATAAATACTTCAGAATAGAGAGAGCTCATGGTGTGTCTTTATCAATAAATATTAAATAATACAAAAATAACAGAAACAAAAGTAATCCATTTTATTTTATAAAGTTTTTGTAAGTGTTTTCGTCGTGGCCTTGATGCTCTCTACAAGAGGCTCTGCATTTGAGCAATGTACGAAACATCCTTAGTAAGAAAAGAATATAGGTAATCTCATTCCCACATCCTAGAGGGTAACCCTATATGTAATTCTTACTGTGGATCTTAATTACTTTGTTGTTCTAAGGAAGTCAAAACTAACTTTGGACAGGTGACATAAGAAAAAGCCACTTAAGTAATTCTCATGAGCTCAGGACAGAAGGGTAAGATACACCCATGTAGTTATGTAAAATCAGAGATCAATACCTGCTGCCTGAAATTGTCTGAATTAGTCTGCTTATTTAGCTCCCTGGTTTATCTTTATTCTCTTGTTAAAACAACAACGAAAAACAAAAAACAAAAAAAAAAAAACTGTAGAATTGTGGAGCAGTGGTGGCACAGACCTTTAACTCCAGCTGATGTATAAAGTGACTTCTAGGAAAGCCAAGGAGATACAGAGAAACGCTGGCAAAATAACAACAAAAACAAGAACAACAAAAATAATATAAAAACTTACTTCTTGTATAACAAAGAAATGTTTGCTCTTATGTATCCACTTTATTTACATTGCAAATCTATTCAAATCATACTAGCTTTGCACTAATGGTAATATTTTAATGTTTTTTTGAACTAAGTTTTCCTCTTCTGAGAGCTCCCATAGCTGGGAAAGAGAAACACCCTTGAATCAGTTCTGTTTCTCTATATTCTCTGTTTGAAACCAATATTGTAAGTCTATAGGACAGACTATAGTAAGACTATAGGACAGTAATTCTAGGGACAGATTTGAGAAGAATCAAGTTCCCCATCCTGGCCTTAGATTTTTATCTCATTTTAGGTCCATGATGCAGAGATGATATTACAGCAGATTTAAATAATTCAATTGGTAATTATTTGAAAATCTAGTTTTAAAGGACCTTTCATTCTTCAAAATTCAGTGTATACTCTGATACTTTGGGAGTGGGTATTAGCATTATAGATAGAATATAATTAAGGAGAACAAGTGTTCATAAACACAAAGGAAAAACCAAAGAGAACAAAATGTGATCTTTTAAAGTAATTCTCTCTCTCTCTCTCTCTCTCTCTCTCTCTCTCTCTCTCTCTCTCTCTCTCTCTTTCCTTCCTCCATCCATGTTGTAATACTATGCGGAGCCTCCTGACCTGGATAAGGTAAAGGGCACAGAGTAGGACTCTGGTGATGACTTAAAGTCTGAGAGTTTCAGGAAATTCTAATTCTTTAACTGTACTGAAATCCTGATAACTTCTAAAAAAAAAATTATCCTAAAATTTTCTTGCTCTTTCTGAGGTTAAAAGGCAATTAACATCTGAAGCCTAATAGCAGAGGATTAAGCAATGTGGTCTTTGTTCTATCTCAGCAGGGACTGCACAGCTCTAACTTTGAGCTCACTAGTCAAAAGTCTCAGGAAGAAAAAGGGACACTTAGAGAAGAGATTATGGTGTTTACTACTAAGTTGTAAAAAGTTTCCTATGAAAACTGTCTAAAGGGAAAAGAGGTAAGATCCTAAGGGAGAAAAGGGAAAAATTCTTCTAAGTAGGGAAAGATAAAAAGTTCTTCTGTAAGCAGGGAAAGCCAAAAAAATTGTTTCTTATCTTCTCCTTTCTCATTTCTTTGTCTTCAGTACTTACACATGTTTCAGAACACATGACTACATGTTAAACAGTTCACAGGTTCACACAAAAAATCAAATCATAAATTGAAATTAAAGTTTACAACAGAGCATGTTCACATACGTATCCATTAGGAGTAATTATCTGACTAAACATCCATCATCTGTAGCTGCTCCACAGGTTCACTGAAGGTTTCATACTTTAAGTTATTAGTGAAGTGTTGTATAGATAAATCCAGTCAATATTTTATCTTCTGTCCTAGCACCTATAATAAATCCTTAGTTCCATTTTTATGAACTTTGGTTAAGTGTTTTACAACTTCTTGGAATGTGCTCTGATTAGGAGAAATTCTGGTTACTATCTAAGAGCAATTAACTGGTTACACTTGGAAGACTGCAGAGATTTGACTATAAGAAAAGGACCTATTAGCAGTGTCACTATAAAAGAGCTTAATAATCACTGATATACTTTTCGGAATTCTTATAGGATCATCATTAAGTCTTAAGTCATCTATTTGTCTGTATAGCTTCCCTATAAGACAATACATCTTCATGGATCTGCAGAGATCTCCAAAGTGGTGGACTATTACTTAGTGATTGTCATATACATTTAATAATAATAATAATAGGAAAAGCATATTATTAGCAGGAATCTTTCCTAAAATGAATTCTCTTATGGCCTTGTTTAGGAAGAGTGAATTTGTCACAGATTATATAATAACCTGAAGCAGATCATCTCAGGATGATCACCTGCTAGTATTAGCTTATCATATTATAGGTTCTGACATCATTCTGTCTCTTTTATCAGCCCTCATGCTCATTTTATAAACTATGTTTTAGTGGAATGATGTGGAATTACAACATGAACAACTCCTTTTATTTCGTCTGTTGAGCCTTGTGTAAGAAAATCTGAGTAAATCCTGTGACAATTTGGCAGACATATTGTCTTGCTGTCTCTTTTTAGATTGAAGTCCCCCACCCCCTGAGAGGAATGAGAGAAACTCATAATACCAGGAGAGTAAGAATTTACTTGGTTTGTGATCCTCCTAAAATGCACAAGGCACAAGCCTTTTATCCAAAATTATTTAAGAAACAACAACCACCAGGGAGAGAAGGCTTTTTTGTGCTATCCTATTTCCCAAGTGCTGATTGTTGCTGGGATAGATGCCACTATCTTGAGAAGCCCATATGCCTGTAAGTAAGTAACTCCATACCTATCCTCCCATAAGAAACTCAAATAAACTCAATGGCTCAATAAGCTGGACATTGATGAAATATTTTCTTTGGTTTGTCATTAGTGCGTTATCTGAGCTGACTGTTTCACCTATTATATATCAGAGTACATCCTTCAATAACTGTGGGAATATGGAAAATTATATTATAAATTTGATTCTGAAATTTTTAATAATAAAATTATGACTGAACAAAAAGTTCTTCATCTGTAGTAAAATTCAGAATCACATCATACTGAACATTTAACTGGATAAAACACTAGGCATCTCATCAAGATCTACGGTATATATATCTTATTGTAGAATTATTTGACATAATTTCATTAATTAATTTAATTTTATAGGATTTTAAATTTTAATATATATTAAATACTGAAAACAAGTACACATAAGAATATCTGCTTTTAATTGTATGTCGGCTCTCAATAAGATATTACACATAATGTTATGGATCCATAATAGTAAATAAATCAAAAAATAATATTTTAAATTAATATTTGTAACTAACATAAATTTAATTTCTTTTAATAATGCATTAAAATTAACATATTTTGTACCTAAATATGTAAATTGCATTATCTTAATAATCATGAAATTATTTTAGAACAGTTGATAATGAAACTAATAAAAAATATACACAACTAACACAGAAGACTCATGGCTCCAAAGAATTGACAAAAATAACTCTAAATTGAGGTCTGTATTTAATAAACTACCTTTGTTCCCATCCTTTATTATTCTATATCATCCTACACATTTCTTCTATAAAGTTTTTTTCACACATTTAATATTATATGGTTTCAATTATTTGATTTTATCACAGTTTTTATGGATATAAAAACACATACAGCATAGTCCATGAGTCAAAATCTCCGTGATTGATGGTTGATAGAAAATTTATAAAACGTTGATGTATTTATGGTTTAGTGGATAGCAATATGGTCCTTCTTGATATATACATTAAGAAATAACCTTGTAGACAACAGCTAAATTAGTAATAGCTTTAATCAGTGATAATTGCAAACAGAAATCAAATTCATAGAGTCAAATCAAAGGATATTTAAAATGTAAAACTTAAAAATACAAAAGATATTTGTATCAGTTAATCTTTGTCTAGAGTATACAACGTAATGTATAGTGTTTTAGAGATCTAAAGTTTCTACATAGTCTGTCCTGAATTTCAGCCACAACAATACAGAGAGACAGACCTGTCTCAGCTTCGTGTAACTTAGAATCAGAATATATGAATGGAATGAAGGAAAAGCTATATATACAACATAACAAAATACAATGAAAATATTTTTCTTCAGTAATTCATATTTCCAAATTTGTAATAACAGAGACAAGATAAAAATGGAGTATAGCAGGAGAAAGTCAATCACAGTTTGCAAGGCTTTGAAGTGGGCCATTGTTCTGGCATCTCTGCTTCCCTCAACATGCTGCTGTATCTTCTTGTCATGTGTCCATAGGGAGAAGAAGATGAGCAGGAGAAAAGTTGACAGGGACAAAACTAAGGGGACAGACAGGAAAATAATGTGCAGGTTTATCACATGCCTTTGACAATTTTATTGATAATAAGAAACAAAGATGCAAGATATCTTTTTCTTTGACATTGATTTATGCTTATGTTAATTTCCAAGTTCAGTAGTAAAACATTTAAAATCAGGAGGACCAGTGACACTAGCATTTTAACTAAAACTAACTTTTCAACTCTCCACTTTAAAGAAAAAGAGAGTTAGAAAAATTGGATATCTTGAGAAAATAAAGGACACTGAGGCATGTAGCAAGCCAGATGCAAAAATGGTTTGACTATAATACAAACATTAGTAGTAACATGTATCATCCTTGAACTTGAAGATAAATCGGGATATGTGAAGGAGATGACTAAACTTATAAACAATAAACAAAGACAAAAAATTCTGGATATTTCAAAAGCAGTGAGGATTTGATTAACTAACGACATTCTTTTTCTCTTAACCCAGTCCATACAATGTACCAGGGCCACGAAACCATTTCCTATAATTCTAATTACTAATTCCATGAATAAAATGATTGTAAGTGTGGTATGGGACATAACAAATATTATCTTCCAAAGACATTGCATTTCATATATTAGATATAAAGATTTGCTCACAAATCCATTTGAAATATAATTTTTTAAAATGCTGTTTAGATGATTTTTAACAATTTCTGAGATTGATTTCATAACATGATAATTCTTAACACTCCTCCACACACAAACAAAGAAGCAAACATACAGGTTTGACAGTGACAGAGTCTGAATAACTTTCCATGAAAATGTGTCTCCTCATACAGCTCAGGAGTGCCAGACCAGAACTTCTTTGCTCACACACAGCTCCTGTTGCATTTTCTAGACAATGATAAAGGAAAGGTAGGAAACTCACATGCTTGCATAAAAATTTAAACATGTTATTTTCATAACTTTTCTATATTTGGATTAATGTATATATTTTGTTATGAATACTGGCCAAAACACTTTTTAGAAATTCTCAAATATGTAAAATAAACAACAAAATATTGACAGATATCATACTTTCTTAGCTATAAGGTTTTATAAATACCGCAAATTTCAGAGACTTTGTCATATGAGATCCTTAACTCTCATGTCATGATGTTTCACAATGTCATGACGGTCTTTATAGTTTCAATTTTAAGTAGTAAACATAAGGTTGCTGTCTTATGTCACTTGCATGAATTCATACATACAATGCTCACATATACGTATGTATTTATTGAGATTCAAAATATTTTTAAATTTTTCTATAATGTATCCATATTGATCAATATTTATTGTACATATAGATCATGCTTATTATTGTATAAGTTGCTTTTGCTATGCTTTACATGTTATCTGATGCATTAAGTCTTCGATATCCATAAATTTAAGATGGAAAACTTTTGTGCTGTGACCAGTCAAGATGAGGATTATCTAATCCACAAAGCAAGACAACTTCTTATTCCTGCTCTTTATTTCCATTATCAAGAAACACCATTCGACTGTATCCAACTCCAATCAACTGCATCCAGTGTCTTCACCGTAAATGTAACTTGTGATCACCAAAGAAGATGAAGGATGTCATAGATGCTGGGAAAGATGAAGAATGAGCAACTTGATACTCTAATATTTCAGTAGCTAAAGAGTAATACAGAGCTTAATGAACTATATTTAGAAGGTTGTAAAATATAGTATAGTTAGCAGTGAACAATATGAAGTGATTTAGAATCTTTGATTATAGTACATTCAGTTCTTGAAGGAAGACTAAGCAATGAAGGTCAACAATTTGAAGACTTAGAATTATTCATCATTTGTGTGGTAAGGTCCATTCATGTAGACAGCATGTTGATAACTGGTGTGGCACATATCAAGGAAGCATCTATGAATGAAACATCCCTCATACCTTCAGTGTAGAGGCAGGATGTTTCCAGTAGCTTTCCTCCTTCCAGGTAGCAAATGAGCTCAAATATGAACAGAAACAAATAGAAACAGGACAAAGGCTGGAGCTGAGTAGAATGGGTACTGATAGTGAGACTTCATGGGATTTCAGGAAAGCCTTAGGTCTTGGATTTTTAGCAAAAGTTATACTCACCTGCTCTTCAAAAATTTTCAATCTGAATTGGAATCATCATAGTTTCCACCTGACCAACAACAGATCCTGAGGAGACAGTTTTTCTAAAGAATGACATGCAGCAATATTCCCACATTTCAGCTACAAAATAAAATTTAAAGTCAGCTAATTTTTTCAAACTCTGGAATACAGTCAATTGGAAATGACACACTTAACTGTTTGTCAATTATCTGTCAATATATCAGAGCTGTCTTTAAAATCAAGTGCCTCAGAGCAAAGTATTCTGACCTGTTCCAACACCAATGTTAATATGTCTCTTTTATCTATAATTAATTATATATTATTTAAATTTTTATTTATGCCCACTTAATTGATTGCCTACAAAAAATTCAAATACTAACAAAAAGTATAATCAACTACAATTTTACTTATTTCTCTGTGCCAAAACACATATGCCGAAAGTAATAATTTGATATACATATTTCAATCAATATTTATTTTATTATACTAAAAGAGTCTCTGTCAAGATGACTCATTTGCAGATGGCGTAGGAAAACTGATTCATCTGGAAAGAAAACCCTCCAATTTGTTGGGCTGTGGCACCTACAGGTAATGCAATGAGCTCCAAGTCCCCAGCTCTAAGGACCCACAACAGAGTGAGATTTTAGTGATGTATCTGTCTTTTGGGTTGCATACGTATCTATGAGTAACCCTTCATACATATTTTCATTAGTAACACAATGAAACTCATTTTGTCCCCAAGTTAAACTTTAGAACTTTGATCTATTATCAGTATGAAATATGGGAGAGTAGATGCTTGTTCATTTCTCCAAAGAAGTATTTTCACCTCACAGTATTTAAATCCAATCTGAAAGTGGTTGGTTACTTCCACGAGTTTATGGGCAACAAGAGTAATAGAATTAATTGTTAGTTTAAGGAAAAACGATGACACAAGTTTATAAAGGTATGAAAAGGGTTGGATCTGGGAAGTCTAGCAGAAATGGGGTAAAAAGTATCGAAATACATGAAAATCTCACAAACTGATAAAAGAGTTTTAAAGCATGGTAACTCAGTGATAGCAGTTTACTTAGACAACTCTCAGACGATCATGATGCTCCTGAAAATTTTAATCTTTCTATTGTGATCTAAAGACTGGGTTTCAAGATTTTACTAGGTGATATGATAAACACAAATCATATACATGGATTTCCAAAAAGAAATCCAGCAATAAAATGCAAGATAATATTCTTTTTCTGCATGCTTGTAAACAAGATTATTATCATCATGTGAAACATTAACCTTGGAAGATGAAGAAAGCAAAACCTGATATTCATGAAGAGGGACAAATTTGTTCTCTTTTAGGAATAATAAGCCTGAATTGAAATCACTGTAAGTCACAGTGCTGTCCTTTGTGATTGAGGTTATTTAAATATCTAAGGAAAAGAACTTCAACACGTGACTAGAAAACAAATGATGAGAGAATATTACATTAAACTGAGAATCTCAGTTACATGAGCATGACAGGCAACATCTTTCAAACAAGAATCTGTATACACTCTGTTTCTTGGTTCTTACCTTCTGTTTGACAACATCCAGGAGAATATTTATATATATAATGCCCAAAAGACCTGAAAGTCACCATCTGAATGGTAGTTTTTCTCACTCAGTGAATGTAGTACAGGATCTGGAGTGAGATTTTGTCTTCCTTTCCATTTATTTGTGTAAGCCATGTCATGCCCATGAGTATGAGCTTAATTTATTTAATGTCTTATATAAA
The DNA here is from genome assembly GCF_004785775.1 of Grammomys surdaster. Classification (NCBI taxonomy): domain Eukaryota; kingdom Metazoa; phylum Chordata; class Mammalia; order Rodentia; family Muridae; genus Grammomys; species Grammomys surdaster. The sequence continues at coordinate 9,214,768 of NW_021604792.1, forward strand.
GAATAGAACTATTGCATAGGGATGTCACTCCTGGCAGTGCTTGTTTTTTTGCCTTATGCAGAAAGGCCTCAAATCATCAAACTTATCTAAACATTTGTTTCCCTACATATGAACATTATTCTATTCAGACCTTTTAAAAGGAATGAGCTCTGTTACAAGCCTTAGTATTTACAGCCAAATCCCAGTGAAAATCCGAATTTTTATAATGCTCAAGTCAATTTCAAAGTTCATTAGCTTCCACTTTTTCCCCAATGAGAAATCACAGGGAGATTTATAGATCATAAGTATATATATATATATATATATATATATATATATATATATATATATATGCTGTTGTAATTAAATTAAGATTTACCTCAATCTTGTGGCTTAAAGCTCCCTTGTTTGGGAAGTGGTTTTTCTAAAGCCATAAATAATACATACTTCAGAAGAGAGGGCTCATGATGTATGCTTATTAGTAAACCTGATATAATAGATACAAAAGTAACAGAAACAAAGCCAATCCTTTTAATTATAGAAAATTTATGTAAGTATTTTAGTTATGGCCTTGACACTGTCTGCAAGTCCCTCTATATTTGTTTAAATTCAGAAACACACTTATTAAGAAAAGAATATAGAAAACTAATCCTCTGTCATCAGTTGTCATCACAGGCTAGAGGGCATGTATATTTTTGCTGTGGATCTTGATGACTTTATTGCCCTGAAGTAGTCAAAACAAACATTAGACACTCGTTTATGAGAAAGTCACTTCAGTAATTCTCATGAACTCAGGACAGGAGTGTAAATTACCTCCATTTAGATCTCTGAATTTAGAGATCAAATTATAGGTCCTGAAATTCAAGTTCTCCAACTTGGTCTTAGATTCTACTTCATTTCAATTACATAATGCAGAGATAATTATTGCAACAAATTTAAACAATTGAATTGGTTCTTATTTTAAAACTAATTTTAAAGTCTTTTCATTATTCAACATTAAATGTGTATTATGAGACTCTGGGATTGGGTTTTAGATTTATAGACAGAATATAGTTAAGAAGAACAAGGGTTCATAAATCCAAATGAAAACTCAAAGAGAACAAAAAGTGATCATTTCAACTAATAGTTTTGCAAACCTAAATGTTATGGGCGTGCTGTGGAGGAACAGCTGTTAGTGTTTAGCTGTGAACAGCCAGAGGTTGGAGTGTCTTCTCAGTTCAGCAAAACTCTGCTTCAGGAGAAGCCATGACACTCAGGGTCACTAGGAACACAAAAATTAACACAGAAAATAAGGCCAAGATCAGTATGGCAGGAGCCAAGCGTGTGCCTGTGGCAATAGCTGCTGCCTCCAAACCCGGGCTGAGATTGAAAACTACTCTTGGAGACATTGGTAATAAAGTCAGGGAATAGGCAAGAGTGTCTCCAAGAAAGGAAGCAAAAATGTTAGGTGCTGGAAAAGGTATTTTTAAAGTCCTACCAATACCTGTGGAGAAGGTGCCTGTGTGTGAGTCAGAGGTGGAATTTCCTGAGCCTGAACATGTTACAGAAGAGAAGCTTTCTCCTGAACCTATTTTGGTTGATAATTCTTCTCCATGTCCAATGGAAACATCTGGATATGCACCTTCAGAAGAATATCTGTGTCAGGCTTTCTCTGATGTAATTCTTGCAGTGAGTGATGTTGATGCAGATGACGGAGCCGATCCAAACCTCTGTAGTGAATATGTGGAAGATATCTATGCTTATCTCAGACAACTGGAGGTAAAGCAATCAGTTAGACCAAAATACCTATTGGGTAGTGAAGTCATTGAAAATATGAGAGCCGTCCTAATTGACTAGCTAATACAGGTTCAAATGAAATTTAAGATGCTGTAGGAGAACATGTACATGACTGTGTCCATTATTGATTGGTTCATGCAGAACAGTTGTGTGCCCAAGAAGATACTACGCTGGTTGGTGTAACTGCCATGCTTATTGCAAGCAAATATGAGATGTACCCTCCAGAAATAGGTGACTTTGCTTTTGTGCCTAACAACACTCACACTAAGTATCAGATCAGACAGATGGAGATGAAGGTTCTGAGAGTTCCAAAGATCAATCTGAGTCGCCGCCCTCTGCCTCTGCACTTTCTCCATAGAGCACCTAAAATAGGAGAGGTTGTGTTTGAGCAGCATACTTTGGCCAAATACCTCATGGAGCTCTCTATGCTAGACTATGACATGGTGCATTTTGCTCCTTCTCAAATTGCAGCTGGGTGTTTTTGCTAAGCACTGAAAATTCTTGACAACAGTGAATGTACACCAACTCTGTAGCACTACCTATCCTACACTGAAAAATCCCTGCTTCCTGTTATGCAGCATCTGGCTAAGAATATAGTCATGGTGAACCGTGGCCTTACAAAGCACATGGCTATCAAGAACAAGTATGCAACATCTAAACATGCGAAGATCAGCATGCTGGCACAGCTGAACTGTACATTAGTTCAGAATTTGTCTAAGGCCATGACAAAGGTATGACTCCAATTGACTACTACATCTGCAAATGCAGTTGGCACCATGTGCCACCTGTACATAGGATACCATGTTTGTTCTTCAATAAAGGTTGTGACTTTTTACTTTGCATAGCTTGACTCATTTGAATGTGGTTGCTTCTGACTTTAAGATAACAGAAGTTGTCAAAGAATTTAGGAGTATATTAAGAACTGCTTCTAGAGCCAGGCAGTGGTGGTGCATGCCTTTAATCCCAGCAGTTGGGAGGCAGAGACAGGCAGATTTCTGAGTTCGAGGCCAGCCTGGTCTACAGAGTGAGTTCCAGGATAACCATGGCTATACAGAGAAACCCTGTCTCGGAAAATAAAGAACTGTTTCTAGTTTAACAGCTGCAACTAATGTATATGTTTGCATCCTACATGTTTATGTACTTAATTCACTGTGTGTCCTTATCATATCATCATGCAAAGTCTTCTGCCTAGCTCTGGTTTAAACTCTAAGTCTACCAGCTAGTCCTTTGTTCCGTTTTCTTAGAGGTGGTTGCCACCTTTAACCATTGTCTCTTGAGCTGTCAACTTTCAGATCTGAAACCAAGAATTTTTGTTATGTAAAATAGTATGTTCAACATTAAAGGTGTCTTTTAAAAGAAAAAAAAAGTTAGAAGTTATGGGAATTTTTTTCTTATAAAATAATATTAACTAAATGTGGGCAGTTTTGAGGATTTCTGATTCCTATCCTCTCTCTCATCTCCCTCCCTCCCTCCCTCCCTCCCTCCCTCCCTCCCTCCCTCCCTCCCTCTCTCTCTCTTTCTCTCTCTCTCTCCATCCTGTCTCTTCTATGTGTGCTCATGCTCGTTCTAACAGCTTTGTTTGAGTGGTATGATTTGGAATTACAACATGAATAACTCCTTTTATTTAGTCTGTTGAGCCTAGTGTAAGAATACCTGAGTAAATCCTGTGTCAACTGGCAGACTTATTGTCTATTTCAGATTGAAATTGCTCCACTGAGAGGGATGAGAGAAGCCCAAACTACCAGGAGAGTAAGATTTTCCAAGGTTAGGGGTGCTCCTATAATGCACAAGGCACAAAGCTCTTATCCAAGGTTATTTAGGCAACAACAACCACTGGGGAGAGGAGAATTTTTTGATTCTCAACTGCTTGCAGGCCTTCCATTTTTCCTAAGTGCTGAATTTTGCTGCAATAGACTCCTTATAGATGTAGCTATCTGGAGACACCCATGTCCCTGTAAGAAGGTAACCCTCTACCCATCCTCCCATAAGGAACTCAAATAAACGGAATGATTCAATAATTTGGATATGGGTGAAATCATTTGGTTGGTTTGCCTTTAGTGTTTTTTCTGGGCTGAATGTCTCCCCTGGAATACATCACAGTACACACTTCTACAAATGTTGTTTGGTAACGACAAACTAATTGTGCAAAAGTGTATTCATGGTAGATGGATTATATTCTACTTATGTGTGACCTGTGAAGCTATCAAAATGTGGAAGTGCAAAAATTTGTCCACCTTCATAATCACATCTTTATGTAAATTCAGTATTCTTTGAGAACTAAAATTCTTCCCTTATTTTCATAATTATTATTCTTTTATCATTTTTTATTTTATTGTCTATAGTATAAATATAATTATCACCAATTCATGATAAAAAACTAAATGAGGTAAAAGGAAAACACAAAATATATGTAAAAAATGTATTCTATTTAATTTGTAGTAAATTCCAGTTTGCTTTAACAGAACAATCTCCTCTAGAGTTACTCCCTATAATTTCTGGATGCCATGAAAACATTCTCTACATAAGAGATCTCTACAAGTCACAATTTGTGCAGACCTTTTGACATATTTTAAATAGCCAAGAAAATAATTTATCACAGAATGGAGCTTCTGATCCTGAACTCTATCTGTAATTCCCTCATGCCATTAAGTTTGCAGGTGTCAGGAAATAGACACGTTATAACATATGAAAATAGGAATTATATAGAGCCTTTTAGCTCAATAAGCTAATCTTATCAATTAATTTTAACATTCTATTTCAACTTCATATTGTCAGAAGTTCCACTTATTGTTGAACATTAATCTAAAGTTTTAAATAAGGATACAGATGTTAATTGAAGATATCATACAGAAATAATTACTGTTACATATTAATTATTGTTTAAGTCTATGCTCGTTCTTTCTAAGTATCCTTAAGTGAAATGGAGGTCTCTGTCCAGCAAAGTTGGCCTTGAATTATAGGTTCTCTTTATCTCTGCTTTTAAAGGTTGGGATACAAGCATGTGCTGTCACATCTGACAGCATTGAAGACTTTTCAAGACTCTTACTCAGTTTACTTTACCAAAGAAAATTTTATTGTAATTTTGTTTGTTTTGTGTGGGAATAATATTATTCCATAAGTTGTAAACCTGGACAAGAAGCCTTAAAATTTTAGAATATTAATACAAAATCTTACAAAAAAACCTGATAAATAGAAGAATATAACTCTCCTTGGAACTCCTTGTAAGAGATGTTAAATTTCTTCATTACAGAGCTTCTGTTTCTCATTAAATTATGGACAAATTGTACAATGAATAGATATTAACTATAAATATTTTTCAATGAATGAGTGTTTATTTTGTCAGAGATGGCAAAGTATATTATACATTTGATGCAGAAATTTTTAATAAAACTTTGGACAAAGAATTCTTCATCTCTATAAAATTCAGATTAATGTTGTATTGAAGATTTTACTGCATAAAACACTAGGTATCTCACCAAGATCTACTGCCTATGAATCATATTGTATATTTATTTGACATTAGTTCATAATTAATTTAATTTTATATGTTTTTAAATTTTAATATACAATAAATATTAGGAACAGGTATATATAAGAAGATGTACTTTTGTATTTATGTCAGCAATAAGTGATTAAACATGATATTACAGAAAATCAATCAAAAATAATATTTCACATTAATATATTAAAAGTATCATAAACTTTTATTTCTTATAATTATGCCTTAAAATAAAATAGATATTTCTTCGTTGCTTAACTTAACATACACTGCACATACAAATGTAAATTAAATTGTCTTAATAATTATGAAAGTATTTTAGAATTGTTGATAATGAAACTAATAAAATATATACATAACTCAAACACAGGAGCCTCATGTCTCCAAAGAATTGCAAAAATCATTCCAAAGTGAGATGTGTATTTAATGAACTGCCATTATTCCCACTCATTTATAATTCTATATTATACCACACATTTTTTCTATAAAGTTTTATTCACATATTTTATATTAAATGGTTTCAATTGTGTGCTTTTATCACAGATTTATGGATATTAAAACACATGCAGTATAGTCCGTAAATCAAAATCTTTGTGATTGCTGCTTTATAGAAAATTCATAAAATTTTGGTATATTTTAGTGGGTAAGAGTGAGGTTATTTTTTGATATGTATATTAAGAAAAAACCTTGTACACAACTAGCTAAATTAGTAATAGCTATAATAAGTGATAATTGCAAACAAAAATCAAATTAATGCATTCAAAGGAATGCATTTGATTTTTAAATATCAAAAATGAAAAATATAAAAGGCTTTGTATTGGTTAACATTCATTTATAATATACAACATAACCTATAGTGTTTTATAGATCTAAAGTTCCTTCATAGTTTGGCCTGAATTTCAGTCACCACAATACAGAGAGAAAGGCCTGTCTGAGGTTCATGTCTCCCAAAATCAAGTACTAAGAATGGAATGAAGGAAAAGCTATATTTAAAACATGACAAAACACAATATGAAAACATTTTTCTTCAGTAATTCATAGTTCCAAATTTGCATTAAGACAAACAGAATTAAAACGAAGTATAGTAGGAAAAATACAATAACACTTTGCAAGACTTTGTAGAGGGCCATTGTTCTGGCATCTCTGCTTCTGTGAATATGCTGTTGCATATTCTTGTGATGTGTCCACAGGGAGAAGACGAGAAGGAGAAAATTTGATAGGGACAAAACAAAGGGGACAGACAGGAATATAATGTGAATGTTTAACACCTGCCTATGACACTTTCTCTGGTAATGAGAACTGAAGCTACAAGATATGTTTCTTTGATATTCATTTATACATATGTTAATTTGTAAGTTCATTAATGTAATATTTAAAGTCAAGTGGACCAGTATCACTAGCAGTGTGACTAGAACTACCTTTTCAACTCTCCACTTTAGATAAAGAAAAAGAGAGTTAGAAAAATTGGATATCTTGAGAAAATAAAGGACACTGAGCCATGTAGCAAGCCAGATGCTGAAATGGTTGGCTATAATCCAAACATTATTAATGACTTGTATCATCCTTGAAGTCCTAGTTAAATCTGAATATGAAAAGGAGATGTCTAAATTTATAAAGAGAAAACAGAAATGAAATATTCTGGAGATTGCCAAAGCAGTGAGGATTTGATTAACTAATGACACTTTCTCTTAACCCAGTCCATATAGTGCACCAAGGCCATGAACCCATTTCCTATAATTCCAATTATTAATTCCATGAATAAAATGATTGCAAGTATGCTCTTGGAGATAACAAATATTGTTTTCAAAAGATGGTGCATTTTATATATTAGTTATACAGATTTGCTCAAAAAATAAATTTGAAATACAAGTTTTAAAACTGCTATTTAGACAATATTTAACAATTTCTGAGTTGATTCTTATAACATGCTTATTTTCTTAACTCTTTCCCACACATTAACAGAAGAGAAACCGTACAAGTGTGACAGTGATGGAGCCTGAATCTCTTTCCATGGAAGTGTGTCTCCTCACACAGCTCAGAAGTGGCAGACCAGAAATTCTTTGCTCACACACAGCTTCTGTTGTATTTTCTAGACAATGATAAAGGAAAGGTAGGAAACTCATATACTTCCATAAAAATTTACACACGTGGTATACATAACTTTTCTATATTTGTATAAATATGTATATTTTTTATGACTGTGTATTGGGCAAACACTTTTAGAAATTCTCAAATATATAATATAAACAACAAAATATTAACAGATATCATACTTTCTTAGGAAAAGGCTTTATAAGTACTGCAAATTTCAGACACCTTGCAAGATGAGTTCCTTAACTCTCATGTTATGATGTTTCACAATGTCATGATGGTCTTTATAGTTTCAATTTTAAGTAGTAAAATTAAGGTTGCCTTCTTATGCCACTTGCATGAATTCATACATACAATGCTCAAATATATGTACATATTTATTGAAATTAAAAATATTTTTAAATTTTTCTATAATGTATCCATGTTGGTCAATATTTATTGTACATATGGATCATGCTTAGTATTGTATAATTTGGTCGCTTCATGCTTTTGCTATGCTTTACATGTTACCTGATGGATTAAGTCTTCACTATTCATGAATTTAAGATGGAAAACTTCTGTGCTGTGACTAGTCAAGATGAGGGTTAGCTAATCCACAAAGCAAGACAACTCTTTATTCCTGCTGTCTCCTTTGATTGTTAGAACAGCTTCTTCATTAGCAAGATACACCATCAGATTGTATCTGACTACAGTCAACTGCATCCAGAGTCTTCATTGTAAATGTAATTCATTGTCACCAAAAGTGATGAAGGATGTCATATATTCTAGGAAAGATGAAGAATGAGAAGTTTGATATGCTGATAATTCAGTATCTAAAGAGCAATGAAGACCTTTATGAATTAAATTTAGGAATGGTTGCCAAATGTAGTGTAGATGGCAACAAACCACATAAAGTGATTTACAATTTTTGACAATAGTACATTCAGTTCCTGAAGGAATACTGAGCAAAGGAAATAAACAATTTGAAGATTCAGAATCATACATCATTTATGTGGTAGGAGCCATTCATGTAGCTACCATGTTGATAATGGGCTGCTGTGGCACATATCAAGGAAATATCTATGAACAGTACAACAAACATACCTTCAATGTAGAGGCAGGATGTTCCCTGTGGCTTGCTTCCTTCCAGGTAGCAAAGTGAGCTCAAATATGAAGAGAAACAAATAGAAACAAGACAAGGGGTGGAGCTGTGATGAATAGGTAGTGATAGTGAGACTTCATGGGCTTTCAGGAAAGTCTCAGGGTTGTGTTTCAGGCAAAAATTATACACACGTTCACAGAGTTCTTCCAGATAACATTAGTTCTGACTTGGAATCATTATAGTTTCCTCCTGACCAACAGCAGATCCTCTGGAGAGAGTCTTCCTACAGAAGCTGAGAATATCATATAGCATTATTACAACATTTCATCTACACAATAAAATTAAAAGAGTACTTGAATTCAAAATCCAGAATGCAGTGCGATGGAACTGATACACTTTACTGTTTGTCAATTTTCTGTCATTATACCAGAACTTTTTTTAAACATGAGTGCCTCAGATTAAAGTACCCTCACCTATTCCAAAGCCAGTGATAATATATCTGTTTGATTTACAATTAATTGTATACTACCTGATCTTTTATTTTTGAATGCTTGATTGAATGATTACACAAAATTCAAATATTCACAGAAAGTTTAATCAAGTATGATTTTATTTATTTTTCCGTGTCAAAATAATATGCCAGTAATAATAATTTGATGTATATTTTTCAATCAGTATTTATTTTATGATACTAAATGAGTCTCTGACAAGCTAAGTGAATTAAAACAAGGAAAATTTCCTGAACAGAACACCAATGGCTTTTGCTCTAAGATCAAGAATTGACAAATGGGACTTCATAAAATTGCAAAGTTTCTGTAAGGCAAAGGAGACTGTCCATAGGACAAAATGGCAACCAACAGATGGGAAAAGATCTTTACCAATCCCACATTGATAGAGGGGTAATATCCAATATATACAAAGAACTCATGAAATTAGACTCCAGACAACCAATTAACCTTATCTAAAAATGGAGTGTAGAGCTTAACAAAGATTTCTCAACTGAGAAAACTCGAATGATAGAGATGCACCTAAAGAAATATTCAGCATCCTTAGTCTTCAGGGAAATGCAAATCAAAAGAATCCTGAGATTCCACCTCACACCAGTCAGAATGGCTAAGATCAAAAACTCAGGTGATAGAAGATGCTGGCAAGGATGTAGAGAAAGAGGAACACTCCTCCATTAATGGTGGGATTGCAAGATGGTGCAACAACTCTGGAAATCACTCTGGCCATTACTCAAAAAATTGGACAAAGCATTACCTGAGGACTCAGCTATACCACTACTGGGTATATACCCATAAGATGCTTTAACCTATAACAAGGACATATGCTCCACTATGTTCATAGCAGCCTTATTTAAAATAGCCAGAAGCTGGAAAGAACCAAAATGTCCTTCAACAGAGGAATGGATACAAAAAATGTGGTACATTTACACAGTGGAGTATTACTCAGCTGTTAAAAACAACGAATTTGAGAAACTCTTAGGTAAATGAATGGAACTAGAAAATATCATCCTGAGTGAGGTAACCCAATCACAAATGAACACTCACGGTATTCACTCACTGATTATTGGATATTAGCCCAGAAGCTTGAAATACCCAAGATTCAACTCACAGACCACATGAAGCTTATGAAGAAGGATGACCAAGTGGGGGTGCTTTAGTCCTTCTTAGAAGGAGTAACAAAATACTGAAGGAAGCAAATATGGAGACAAATTGTGGAACAGAGACTTAAGGAGGGGCCGTCTGGAGACCATTCCTCCCAGGTATCCATCCCATGTACAGTCACCAAAGGTAGATGCTGATGTGGGTGTCAGGAATTGCATGCTGAGAGGAGCATGATATATCTGAGTCCTTAGAAGTCTGGCATAGTTTTACATATACAGAGGCAGATGCTCACAGCTTACCATTGAACTGATCAATGGGTTCCCAATGGAGGAGTTAGAGTCAAGATTGAAGGAGCAGAAAGGGTTTGCTGCCCAATGAGGAGAGCAACAATACCAACCAACCAGAGCTCCCTGGTTCTAAACCACCAGCCTCGGAGTACTTAGGGAGGGATCAAGGGCTCCAGTTGTATATGCAAGGGAGGATGGCCCTGTAGGGCATAGGTGGAAAAGGAGATCCTTGGTCCCATGAAGGCTAGATGCCACATGCAGAGAAATTCGAGGGTGGGGAGGTAGGAGTGGGAGGGAGGGAAGGAGGGAGGTAGGGGCACATCCACAAAGAAGCAGGAGAAAGGGCGATGGGATAAGGGGTTCCTGGGCAGGGAGTGGGAATGGAGTAAGGGGATAACATCTGAAATGTAAATAAAATATCTAATAAAAAAAAAAAAAAGAAACAGGTTTAGGACAACTGAATCACCTGGAAAGGAAACTCTCCAACTGGTTGAGCTGCGCGCACTGCAGGTTAAGCAATGCACTGAAGGCTCCAGCTATAAGGACCTATGTTAGGGTGAGAATTTAGTGATGATTCTGTCTTTTGAGGTACTTATGTGTATATGAGTAACCCTTTATACATATTTCCATTAGTAACGCCAATAAAGTTCATTAGGTTCCCAAGTTAAACTTTTGGAATTTTGATCTGTGCCTGTTCCAAATAGGGGAGAGTAGATGATTGTTCATTTCTCCAAAGGAGTATTTCACAACACAGTATTCAAATCCAATCTGAACGTGCTTGGTTACTCCCAAGAACTTATGGGCATCATAATATAGAATTGTTAGGTTTAAGGAAAAATATTGGGACAAGGTTTTATAGATATGAAAATGGGTGGATCTGGGAGGACTTGGGGTAGAGGGGTAAAATTTATCAAAATATAGAATATGAAATTCTCAAAACTAATAAAAGAATTTTAAAACATGGAACATCAGTGATAGCAGTTTACTTAGGCACAACTCAGATGATTATAATCCTCCCCAAAATTTTAATTTTTCTATTGTAATCTAGGTACTGGGTTTCCAAATTTTACTAGCTGACATGATAAACCCAAAAACTATGCATGGGTTTGCAAAAAGAAATGCATCAGTAAAATGAAAGATAATATGTTTCTTCAGCATGCTAGTAAGTAAGATTTTTAGCTTCAAGTAAAAGCTTAACCTTGAAAGATGAAGAAAGCAAAACATGAAATACCTGAATAGGGGCAAATTTGTTCTCTTTGAGGTATAATAAGCCTGAATTGAAATCACTGTATGTCACAGTGCTGTCCTTTTTTTGTTTGTGGTTAGTCCAATAAATAAGGAAAAGAACTTTAACACTACTAGTAACCAAACAGTGATAGAATTTCATGTTAGAGAGTGGAACTCAGTTACATGCGCATGACAGGCAACATCTTTCAAACAAGAACCTCATGCACTCTGTTTCTTTGTTTCATATAATTTATTTGACAAGACCCAGGGGGATAATTTCATATATAATGCCATAATAGACCTGAAAGTCAACATCTGAATGGTAATTTTTCTCACTCGGTGAATGTAGTAGAGGATCTGGAATGAGATTTTTCCACTTATTTGTGTAAGTTATGCCATGTCCTTGAGTGTGAGTTTGACTTACTTTACATCTAATAAAGAGAATAGAAATATTGCATAAGAATGCCACTCCTTGCAGTGCTTGCTTGTTTTATTACCTTCCTCTAGGTGGTAAGGTATTGAATTTATCTATATTTCAGTTTCTCTAAATATGATCAGTTTTCTATTGAGACCCTTTGAAGAGGGATAGGCTATGTGACAAGGCATAGGTTCTCTTGCCAAATCCTAGTGAAGATTTCAAGTCTGACATTGAGCAAGTGGACTTCAATGTTGGCTAGCCTCCACATTTTCCAAAGTAATTACAGGGAGAATTTAATCATATATATATATACAGTTTTATTTAATTAAGATTTACCCCAATCTTGTTACTTAAAGCTATCCTATTGGAGGAGTGATTTGCTTTAAAGACATAAATAATAAATACTTCAGAAGAGAGAGCTCATGATGTGTCTTTATCAATAAATATCAAATGATATAAAAATAATAGAAACAAAACAAATCCTTTTATTTTATAAACTTTTTGTAAGTATTTTCGTCATGGTCTTGATGTTCTCTACAAGAGGCTCTGCAATTTAGCAATGTCAGAAACATGGTTAGTAAGAAAATAATATAGATAAACTAATCCCCACAGGCTAGAGTGCAATCCTATACATAATTCTTATTGTGGATCTCAATTACTTTGTTGTTCTGAAGTAGTCAAAACAAACATTAGATACTGTTTTAAGAGAAAGTCACCTCAGTAATTCTGATGAACTCAGGACAGTAGTGTAAATGAGCTCCATTTAGGTCTCTGAATTCAGAGATCAATTTATATTTCCTGAAATTCAAGTTCTCTAACCTGACCTTAGATTCTACCTCATTTCAATTCCATAATGCAGAGACAATTATTGCAACAAAGTTAAACAATTGAACTGGTTCTTGTTTGCAAAAGTAGTTTTAAAGTCTTTTCATTATTTCATCCTGCCTCTTCCCTCTGCTCTCATTTTAACAGCTTTGTTTTAGTGGTATGATTTGGAATTACAACATGAATAAATCATTTTATTTAGTCTGTTGAGCATAATGTATTAATACCTGAGTAAATCCTGTGTCAAATTGGCAGACTTATTGTGTCTCGTTGTCTCCTATAGATTGAAGTTGCTCCACTGAGAGGGATGACTGAAGACCAAAATACCAGGAGAATGTGAATTTCTATGAAATGAATATGAAGGTTAGGTATGCTCCTATAGTGCACAAGGTTCTTATCCAAGGTTATTTAGGAAACAACAACCAGTGGGGAGAGGAGAATATTTTGATTCTGACCTGCCCGAAGGTCTTCCATATTTCCAAAGTGCCGACTTTTACTGGTATAGACTCTTTATATATGCTGCTATATTGAGACACCCATATCCCTTTAAGAAGGTAACCCAATACCCATCCTCCCATTAGGAACTCACATAAACAGAATGGTTCAGTAATTTGGACATGGGTGGAATCATTTGGTTGGATTGTCATTAGTACTTTATCTAGGCTGAATATCTCCCCTGGAATACATCACAATACATACTTATACAAATGTTGTTTAGTAATGACAAACTAATAGTACAAAAGCATTTTCATGGTAGGTGGATTATACTCTATCTACTTTGTGTGACCTTTGAAGCTGTCAAATTTAGAAGTGTGCCATGGGCCAGCCCCAGCTTTGTGAGTGAAGTCTTCTTTTATTCTTCCAGGTCTTCTTGAGGCAATCGAGGGGGAAGAGTGTTGACAGGGAGTAACACTTTGTTCTTACGATTTTCGGGATAAGACTTTGGTCTTATGAGATATTTAGGGTTGCTGTATAATAAAATTTTATTTATCTGTGCTAGAAAAGTTTACTTACAATGCTACTGTAGCTGATTTGCCCTCTGGTATCATCTGAGGCCAGAAACTGCAGTTTCAGGCACTTAACACCTCAGCTCCCAAACAGCCAAGGATTAAACAAGCCTTTGTACTCTCTCAGCAGGAACTGACTTTTGCCTTCTAGCCTGAGGTCTCAGGAAGAAAAAACACTTAGACAAGTTATTACAGAGTTTATTCCTAAGTGTAAAAAGTTTCCTATGAAAGCTATCTAAGGGAAAAAGTGGAAAAGTCCTTAGAAGGGAAAAAGAAAAAATTCTAATAAGGGAAAAGTTCTATGGGAAAGAAATCTAGGCAGGGGAAAAGGAAAGGAAGTGAAAAAAGACTAACTACACTCCGACTACTACTATGACTACCCTCTTTGCCTTTCTCTTCAGTACTTATGCATCTTTCAGAGTACATGGTCACATGTTACAAAGTTCAATACAAGTTCACAAGTTCAACAAGCTAAATTAGTAATAGCTTTAATCAGTAATAGTTGCAAACAGAATTCAAATTCATACAGTGAAATCAAAGAATATTTAAAATGTAAAAATTAAAAATACAAAGACATTTGTATCAGTTAATCTTTGTCTAGAATATACAACATAATCTATAGTGTTTTAAAGATCTAATGTTACTATATAGCTTGTCCTGAATTTCAGCCACCACAATACAGAGTCACGCCTGTCTCATCTTCATGTCAGTTAGAATCAGAATATATGAATGGAATGAAGGAAAAGCTGTATATACAACATAACAAAATACAATGAAAATATTTTTCTTCAGTAATTCATATTTCCAAATTTGTAATAACAGAGACAAGATAAAAATGGAGTATAGCAGGAGAAAGTCAATCACAGTTTGCAAGGCTTTGAAGTGGGCCATAGTTCTGGCATCTCTGCTTCCCTCAACATGCTGCTGCATCTTCTTGCAATGTGTCCATAGGGAGAAGATGAGCAGGAGAAAAGTTGACAGGGATAAAATAAATGGGACAGACAGGAAAATAATGTGAAGGCTTATCACATGCTTTTGACAATTTGCTTGATAATAACAAATAAAGATGCAAGATATGTTTCTTTGACATTCATTTATGCATATGTTAATTTCCAAGTTCAGTAGTAAAATATTTAAAATCAGGACGACCAAGGACACTAGCAATTTAACTGAAACAACCTTTTCAACTTTCCACTTTAGATAAAGAAAAAGAGAGTTAGAAAAATTGGATAGCTTGAGAAAATAAAGGACACTGAGGAATGTAGCAAGCCAGATGCAGAAATGGTTGACTATAATACAAACATTAGTAGTACATGTATCATTCTTGAAGTTATAGTTATATTGGGATATGTAAAGGAAATGACTAAACTTATAAACAATAAACAGAGACAAAAAATCGTGGAGATTGCCAAAGCAGTGAGGATTTATTTATCTAATGACATTTTCTTTCTCTTAACTCAGTCCATATAATGTACCAGGGCCTCAAAACCATTTCCTATAACTCCAATAACTAATTCCATGAATAAAATGATTCAAAGTGTGCTCTTGGAGATTACAAATATTATCTTCCAAAGATATTGCATTTTACATATTAGTTATAAAGATTTGCCTACGTATCCATTTGAAATAAAATTTTTAAAATGCTGTTTAGATGATTTTTAACAATTTCTGAGATTAATTTCATACCATGATCTTTCTTAACTCTCCTCCACACACAAACAAAGAAGCAAACAAACAGGTTTGACAGTGACAGAGTCTGAATAACTTTCCATGAAATTGTGTCTCCTCATACAGCTCAAGGGTGCCAGACCAGAAATTCTTGCTCCCACACAGCTCCTGTTGTATTTTCTGGACAATAATAAAGGAAAGGTTAGAAATGCACATGCTTGCAAGAAAGTGAAAATACATTATTTTTATCTCTTATGTATATTGGGTACAAACTACATATTATGTTATTATTGTGTTCTGTGCAAGACACTTTTAGAAATTCTCATATATATAATAAAAATATTAACAGATATGGGACTTTCTTAGCTATAAGGTTTTGTAAGTACTGAAAATTTTAGAGACTTTGCCATATGATGAGTTTAATGCTCACATTCTGATCTGTTTAACAATATCGTGAGGCTCTTTAATCTCTCAATGTTAAGGAATAATCATCATATTGCCTTATTATCTCACATGCATCAATTTGTATGTACAATGCTAACACATAAGAACATATTTATTGAGATTCAAATATTTTAAAATTTTTTCTATAATATATTCACATTGGTCAATATTTATTATGCATATAGATCATGCTTAGTACTGTACAAGTTGATCAGCTCATGGTTTTGGTATGTTTTACATGTTATCTAACGTAATAGGTTTTCTCTATCCCACAATTTAAGATGGAAAACACTTCTTGTGCTGTGACCAGTCAAGATGAGGATTAGCTAATCCACAAAGCAAGACAACTCCTTATTCTTGCCCTCTCCTTCCATTAGCAAGGAATACCATCAGACTGTATCCAACTACAATCAACTGCATCCAGTGTCTTCACTGTAAATGTAACTCTTGGTCATCAAAGGAGATGAAGGATGTCATAGATGCTGGAAAAATGAAAAATGAGCAATTTGCTACACTAATAGTTCAGTATCTAAAGAGCAATACAGAGCTTAATGAATTATATCTAGAAGGTTGAAAAATATAGTATAGATAGCAGTGAACAATATGAAGTGATTTAGAATCTTTGATAATAGTACATTTAGTTCTTGAAGGAAGACTAAGCAATGAAGGTCAACAATTTGAAGATTCAGAATTATTTATCATTTGTGTGGTAAGATACATTCATGTAGATAGCATGTTGGTAACTGGTGTGGCACATATCAAAGAAGCATCTAAGAATGGAAAAACACACATACCTTAATCTTAGAGGCAATCTGTTTTTTTGTGGATTGCCTCCTTCAAGGTAGCAAATGAGCTAAAGTATGAAAGAGAAACAAACAGAAACCGGACAAGGAGTGGAGCTGAGTGGAATGGTTACTGATAGTGAGACTCCATGGGATTTCAGGAAAGTCTCAGGTCTTGGATTTTCAGCAAAAATTACATTCACCTACTCTTCAAAAAACTTTCAATTTGAATTGGAATCATCATAGTTTCCACCTGACCAACAACAGATCCTGAGGAGAGAGTCTTTCTAAAGAAGAGTGACATGTATCAATATTCTCACATTTCATCTACAAAATAAAATTTAAAGTCAGGTAGTATTTTCAAAATCCAGAATACAGTACATTGGAAATAGTTCACTTTACTGTTTGTCAATTATCTGTCAATATATCAGAACTATCTTTAAAATCAAGTGCCTCAGAGCATTGTATTCTGACCTCTTCCAACACCAATGTTAATATATGTGTTTTATCTATAATTAATTATATATTATTTTAATTTTTATTTATGACCACTTAAATGACTGCCTACAAAAAGTACAAATATTCATAAAAGTACAATCAACTACAATTTTACTCATTTCTTTGTGCCAAAACACATATGATGATAATAATATATATATGATATATATATATCATATATATTATATATATATATATAATTTTCAATAAATTTTCATTTTATTACACTAAAAGAGTCTCTGACAAGCTGAGTCATTTGCAGCAGTCTTAGGAAAACTGAATCATCTGGAAAGGAAACCCTCCAACTTGTTAGGCTGTGGGCCCTACAGATAATGCAATGTGCTCCAAGTCTCCAACTCTAAGGACCCAGGATAGAGGGATATTTTAGAGATGTATCTGTCTTTTGAGTTACTGATGTTTCTATGAGTAACCCTTCATACATATTTCCATTAGGACCACAATAAAACTCATTTTGTCCTCATGTTAAAATTTTGGACTTTCATCTGTTATCTGTATAAATATTAGAGAGTAGATCCTTGTTCATTTTTCCAAAGAAGCATTTTCACCTCACAGTATTTAAATCCAATCTGAAAGTGGTTGGTTACATCCAAAAGTTTATGGGGAACATACTAACAGAAATAATTGTTAGGTTTAAGGAAAAACGATGACACAAGTTTATAAGGGTGTGAAAAGTGTTGGATCTGGGAAGTCTAGCAGGAGAGGGGTAAAAAGTATCAAAATACATGAAAATCTCACAAACTGATAAAAGAGTTTTAAAGCATGGTAACTCAGTGATAGCAGTTTACTTAGGCAAATCTCAGATGGTCATGATCCTCCTGAAAATTTTAATCTTTCTATTGTGATCTAAATACTGAGTTTCAAGATTTTACTAGGTGACATGATAAACAAAAATCATATACATGGATTTGCAAAAAAGAAATCCAGCAGTAAAATGCAAGATAATATGCTTTTTCTGCATGCTTATAAACGAGATTATTATCATCAAATGAAACATTAACCGTGAAAGATGAAAAACGTTTAACATGAAATTCACAAATAGGAAAAAATTAGGAATAATAAGCCATTATTGAAATCACTGTATGTCATAGTGTTGTCTTTTTTGTTTGAGGTTACTCAAATATTTAAGGAAAAAAAATTCAACACATGACTAGAAACCAAATGTTGAGTGAATATCACATTAAACTGGGAATCTCAGTTATAGGAGCATGACAGGCAACAGCTTTCAAAAAAGAATCTGGCCCTTCCGCCCCTACCTGGTCCTTTGGGCTGGTGCAGACACAGAGTTGGTCTGCTCCTGTCATGTGGAGATACTGAATCCTGAGTCATCCAAGAGGAGCCCCTGAACTCAGAGCAGCCTGTAAGGATTCCAACTCACTTCCTAAGCCCCAGAGATACATCTGGGAGCCAGGGACATTCAGGACACACCAGCTACCCAAACCCCGCCCCTCTGGAATTCCACTTCCCCTCCACCCCTTCCTGGTCCTTTGGGCTGGGACAGACACAGAGTTGGTCTGCTCCTGTCCTGTGGAGATACTGACTCCTGAGTCATCCTAGAGGAGCCACTGCACTCAGAGCAGCCAACAGAGAGTTAGTCTGCTCCTGTGGAGATACTGAGTCCTGAGTCATACTAGAGGAGCCACTACACTCAGAGCAGCTGAGGAGCCACTGCACTCAGAGCAGCAGACACCAAGGTGGTTTGCACTTGGGAGACATCATATCCTGAGCCATCCTAGAGGAACCACTGCACCCAGAGCAGAAGGATTTCCAGATCCAAGAGGTGGCCTGAGTCCCAGGAGTTCTTCCACCCAGGAGATTAGGATCATAAGACCACAGAGACATCTGGACTCTGAGGAGCTCTGCAACAAGCAAGATAACTGAAAATACAGACTCCAGTCCTAGACAGTGAGGGCAGGTAACACTAGAGTTAACCAGATGGGGAAAGGCAAGCACAAGAACATAAGCAACAGAAACCAAAGTTTGTTGGCATCATCAGTACCCAGTTTTCCCAATATAGCAAGCCCTGGACACCCCATCACACTGGAAAAGAAGGATTCAGAATTAAAATCACTTCTCATGATGATGATAGAGGATTATAAGGACATAAGTAACTCCCTTAAAGAAATACAGGAGAGTACAAGTAAACAGGTAGAAGCCCTTAAAGAGGAATCACAGAAATCCCTTAAAGAAATGCAAGAAAACACAAAGGAGGAATTAAACAAAAACATTCAGTATCTGAAAATGGAAATAGAAACAATAAAGAAAGCTCAAAGGGAGACAATCATGGAGATAGAAAACCTAAGAAAGAGATCAGGAGTCATAGATGCAAGCATCACCAACCGAATTCAAGAGATAGAAGAGAGAATCTCAAATGCAGAAGATATGGTGGAAATATTGACACAGTTGTCAAAGAAAATGCAAAATGCAAAAAACTCCAAACCAAAACATCCAGGAAATCCAGGACACAATGAGAAGACCAAACTTAAGGATAATAGGTATAGATGAGAATGAAGATTCCCAACTTAAAGGGCCAGTAAATATCTTCAACAAAATTATTGAGGAAAACTTCCCTAACCTAAAGAACAAGATGCCCATAAACATACAAGAAGCCTGCAGAACACCAAATAGACTAGACCAGAAAAGAAATACATCCCGTCACATAGTAATCAAAACATCAGATGCACAAAACAAAGAAAAAATACTAAAAGCAGTAAGGGAAAAAGATCAATTAACATATAAAAGCAGACCTATAAGAATTACACCAGACTTCTCACCAGAGACTATAAAAGCCAGAAGAGCCTGGACAGACATCATACAGACCCTAAGAGAACACAATTGCCAGCCCAGATTACTATACCCAGCAAAACTCTCAATCACTATAGATGGTGAAACCAAGATATTCCATGACAAAACCAAAATTGCACAATATCTTCCCACAAACCCAGCAATTCAAAGGATAATTGATGGAAAACGCCAAGACAAGGAGGGAAACTACAACCTAGAAAAAGCAAGGAAGTAATCTTCCAACAACCCCAAAAGAAGATAACTATACAAACATAATTCTACCTCTAATAACAAAAATAACAGGAAGGCACAATCACTTTTCCTTATTATCTCTTAGCATCAGTGGTCTCAATTCCCCAATAAAAAGATGCAGACTATCAGACTGGATACACAAACAAGACCCAGAATTTTGCTGCATACAAGAAACGCACCTCAGTGACAAAGACAGACACTACCTCAGAATAAAAGGGTGGAAAACAATTTTCCAAGCCAATGATCCTAAGAAACAAGCTGGAGTAGCCATTCTAATATCAAATAAAATCGACTTTCTTCCAAAATTAATCAAAAAAGATAAGGAAGGACACTTCATACTCATCAAAGGAAAAATCTTCCAAGGTGAACTCTCAATTCTGAACATCTATGCTCCAAATGCAGGGGCACCTACATAAAAGAAACATTACTGAAAGAAACTTTACTAAAGCTCAAAACACATATTACACCTCACACAATTATAGTGGGGGATTTCAACACCCCACTCTCAGCAATGTACAGATCTTGGAAACAGAAACTAAACTGAGACACTTTGACATTAACAGAAGTTATGAACCAAATGGACTTAACAGACATCTATAGAACATTTCATCCTAAAACAAAAGAATATACCTTTTTCTCAGCACCTCATGGTACCTTCTCCAAAATAGACCATATAATTGGTCACAAAGCAGGCCTCTACAGATACAAAAAGATTGAAATAATCCCTTGCATCTTATCAGTTCACCACGAACTAAGACTGGTCTTTAATAATGACAAAACCAATGGAAAACCCACTGTAGCAACCTGTTTGGGTCAGTCAGCAGGGTCTCCAGCGAAGGACTGAGGATGTAGGCTTCCAATTCCCGCTGTGTCTTTCACTGTATCCCGCTTACTGGAGCTCTAACGTTGAGGCGCCACTTTGTAACCGCCCGTTCTGCTGCTCCGGTCCGCGGGTCAGGGCCTAGCAAGAGAGAGAGAGTGGGGACGGAGACGCGAAGAATGGAGACAAGACAGGGAGTCTGACCAAGTCTCGTTTATTGGAAGGAAATCCTGGATATTTATACCCTTTACCACGTGTCTTGCCCTCGTGGACAAGCACAGCTGAAGGCACTACGTCATGTGCCTTGCAGCGTGGATATCACGTGCACCTAGCTAGCTGTGAGGAGACCACGTGCACCTAGCAGCACGTGCACCTAGCTAGCAGTGAGGAGACCACATGTACTCAGCAGCTTGGATATCACGTGCACCTTGCAGCTGGTGGCACTAAACAGCAAAACAAGATATGTGAGAAAAACAAGATGTTTTTCAGAGTGTGCTCAGCTGTTGTAGGCTGATGAAAACAAGTCTCTTGTCTCTTGGTATTTGGGTCGAGATGGCTGTAAAGATGATAGCTGCTTTCGGCTAGGAGTCGGCTCCCAACAACCCTCGTGCACATGGAAACTGAACTCTCTACTCAATGATGACTTGGTCAAGGAAGAAATCAAGAAAGAAATTAAAGACTTTTTAGAATTCAATGAAAATGAGGACACATCATACCAAAACTTGTGCGACTCCATGAAGGCAGTGCTAAGAGGAAAACTCATAGCTCTAAGTGCCTACAAAAAGAAACTGGAGAGAGCACACACTAACAACTTGACTGCACATCTAAAAGCTCTAGAACAAAAAGAAGCAAATAAACCCAGGATGAGTAGAAGGCAGGAAATAATCATACTCAGGGCAGAAATCAACCAAATAGAAACAGAAAGAAAAATACAAAATATCAACAAAACCAGGAGCTGGTTCTTTGAGAAAATCAACAAGATAGATAAACCCTTAGCCAGATTAACCAGAGGGCACAGAGACAGTATCCAAATTAATAAAATCAGAACTGAAAAGGGAAACATAACAACAGAAACTGAAGAAATTCAAAAAATCATCAGATCCTACTACAAAGGCCTATACTCAACAAAACTGGAAAACCTGGATGAAATGGACAACTTCCTAGACAGATACCAGGTACCAAAGTTAAACCAGGAGCAGATAAACCATCTAAATAGTCCCATAACCCCTAGGGAAATAGCAGCAGTCATTAAAAGTGTCCCCACTAAAAAAAGCCCAGGACCAGATGGTTTTAGTGCTGAATTCTATCGGACCTTCAAGGAAGACCTAATACCAATTCTCTTCAAACTATTCCACAAAATAGAGACAGAAGGAACACTACCCAATTCGTTCTATGAAGCTACAATTACACTCATACCCAAACCCCACAAGGACCCGACAAAGAAAGAGAACTTCAGACCAATCTCCCTTATGAACATCGATGCAAAAATACTCAATAAAATTCTATCAAACCGAATCCAAGACCACATCAAAACAATCATCCATCATGATCAAGTAGGTTTGCCCTAGGAATGCAGGGATGGTTCAATATTCGGAAATCCATCAATGTAATCCACTATATAAACAAACTCAAAGAAAAAAACCACATGATCATCTCACTAGATGCTGAGAAAGCATTTGACAAAATTCAACATCCCTTCATGATAAAAGTCTTGGAAAGATCAGGAATTCAAGGCCCCTACCTAAACATAGTAAAAGCAATTTACACCAAACCAGTAGCCAACATCAAACTAAATGGAGAAAAACTTGACGCAATCCCACTAAGATCAGGGACTAGACAAGGCTGCCCACTCTCCCCCTACCTATTCAATATAGTACTGCAAATCCTAGCCAGAGCAATTAGACAACAAAAAGAAGTCAAAGGGATGCAAATAGGAAAGGAAGAAGTCAAAATATCGCTATTTGCAGATGATATGATAGTATACTTAAGTGACCCCCAAACTTCCACCAGAGAACTCCTAAACCTGATAAACAATTTCAGCAAAGTGGCTGGTTATAAAATCAACTCAAACAAATCAGTAGCCTTCCTCTACATGAAAGATAAACAGACTGAAAAAGAAATTAGGGAAATGACACCCTTCACAATAGTTGCAAATAATATGAAATACCTTTGTGTGAATCTAACCAAGCAAGTGAAAGACCTGTACGACAAGAACTTCAAGTCCCTGAAGAAAGAAATCGAAGAAGATCTCAGAAGATGGAAAGTTCTCCCATGCTCATGGATTGGCAGGATTAATATAATAAAAATGGCCATCTTGCCAAAAGCAATCTACAGATTCAATGCAATCCCCATTAAAATCCCAACTCAATTCTTCACAGAGTTAGAAAAGTAAATTCTCAAATTCATATGGAATAACAAAAAACCCAGGATAGCGAAAACTCTTCTCAACAATAAAAGAACTTCTGGAGGAATCACCATCCCTGACCTCAAGCTGTACTACAGAGCAATAGTGATAAAAACTACCTGGTATTGGTACAGAGACAGGCAGGAAGATCAATGGAATAGAATTGAAGACCCAGAAATGAACACACACTACTATGGTCACTTGATCTTTGACAAAGGAGCTAAAAGTGTCCAGTGGCAAAAAGGACAGCATTTTCAACAAATGGTGCTGGTTCAACTGGAGGACAACATGTAGAAGAATGAAAATTGATCCATTCTTATCCCCTTGTACAAAGCTTAAGTCTAAGTGGATAAAGGACCTCCACATAAAACCAGATACACTGAAACTAATAGAAGAGAAGGTGGGGAAGACCCTCGAATACTTGGGCACAGGGGAAAAGTTCCTGAACAGAACACCAATGGCATATGCTCTAAGATCAAGAATTGACAAATGGGACTTCATAAAATTGCAAAGTTTCTGTTAGGCAAAGGACACTGTCAATAGGACAAAACGACAACCAACAAATTGGGAAAAGATCTTTACCAATCCTACATCTGATAGAGGGCTAATATCCAATATATACAAAGAACTCAAGAAATTAGACTCCAGACAACCAAATTACCCTATTAAAAATGGGGTATAGAACTTAACAAAGAATTTTCAATTTTCTGAGGAACCGCCACACTGATTTCCAAAGTGGTTGCACCATCTTGCAGTCCCACCAACAATGGAGGAGTGTTCCTCTTTCTCCACACACTCGCCAGCATCTACTATCACCTGAGTTCTTAATCTTAGCCATTCTGACTGGTGTGAGATGGAATCTCAGAGTTGTTTTGATTTGCATTTCCCTGATGACTAAGGACATTGAACATTTCTTTAGGTGCTTCTCGGCCATTTGAGTTTCTTCCATTGAAAATTCTTTGTTAAGCTCTATACCCCATTTTTTAATACCCAGAAGATGCTCGAACATATAACAAGGACATATGCTCAACTATGTTCATAGCAGCCTTATTTATAATAGCCAGGAGCTGGAAAGAACCCAGATGTCCTTCAACTGAGGAATGGATTCAAAAAATGTGGTATATTTACACAATGGAGTATTACTCAGCTATTAAAAACAATGAATTCGAGAGGTTCCTAGGTAAATGGATGGAACTAGAAATTATCATCCTGAGTGAAGTAAACCAATCACAAAAGAACACACATGGTATTCACTCACTGATTATTGGATATTAGCCCAGAACCTTGAAATGCCCAAGATGCAACTCACAGGCCACATGAAGCTCATAAAGAAGGAAGACCAAGTGGGAGGTGACTCGGTCCTTCTTTGAAGGAGCAACAAAATACTCAAGGGAGCAAATATGGAGACAAAGTGAGGGACAGAAAGTGAAGGAGGGGCCGTCTGAAGACCATTCCACCTGAGTATCCACCCCATATGCAGTCACCAAAGATAGATGCTGATGTGTAAGTCAGGAAGTACATGCTGATAAGAGCCTGATATGGATGTCTCTTCAGAGGTCTTCAAGAGTCTGACATATTCAGAGGCAGATGCTCACTCTAGCCATTGAACTGATCATGAGGTTCTCAATGGAGGAGTTAGAGGAAGGCCATTGCAGCTGAAAGGGTTTGTGACCCCATGAGGAGAGCAACAATACCAACCAACCACAGCTCCCAGGGTCTAAACCACCAGCCTGGGAGCACTTAGGGAGGGATCCAGGGCTTCAGCTGAATAAGTTAGAGTGGAGGGCCCTGCTGGGCATAGGTAGAAAAAGAGATCCTTGACCTCATGAAGGCTGGACACCCCAGGGGGTGGGAATTTTGATAGTGGGGAGGTGGGAGTGGGGGGGTAGGTAGGGGTTACATCCACAGAGAAGAAGGAGGAGGTGTCAGAGTGTAGGGGGGTTCCTGGGTAGGGGGATGGGGTAAGGGGACAACATATGAAATGTAAATAAAACATCCAATAAAAAAAAAAAGAAAAGAAAACTCCATCTGTCTTGCTGGATATAAACCCAAATAATAAAACCTGAATGTGTAAAGAAAAAAAAAAAGAATATGCATATACTCTGTTTCTTTGTTCTTAGCTTCTCTTTGACAAAATCCAGGAGAATATTTTTATATATAATGCCAAAAAGACCTGAAAGTCAACATCTGAATTGTAGTTTTTCTTACTCAGTGAGTGTAGTAGAGGATCTGGTATGAGATTGTCTCTTGCTTTCTATTTATTTGTGTAAGCCATGCCGTGCCCTTGAGTGTGAACTTGACTTAATTCACATCAAATAAAGAGAATAGTACTATTGCATAGGAATGTCACTCCTGGCAGTGCTTGTGTTGTTGCCTGTATGCAGAAAGGTCTCAAATCATCAAATTTAAGTAAACTTTAGTTTCCCTACATATGATCAGTATTCTATTCAGACCTTTAAAAAGGAATGAGCTCTGTAACAAGCCATAGTATTTCTGGCCAAACCCAGTGAAAACCTGAATTTTGACAATACCCAAGTAAATTTCAAAGTTCATTACCTTCCATTTTTTCCTCAAAGAAATCACAGGGAGATTTTAAGTTCATAAGTATAAAAAAAATAGATGTGGAAGTGGTTGATTTAAAGCTATCAATAATAAATACTTCTGAAGAGAGAACTCATGATATATGCTTATTAGTAAACCTCAGATAATAGATACAAAGATAACAGAAACAGAGCCAATCGTTTATAGAAACTTAATGTAAATAACTTAGTTATGGCCTCAATACTGTCTGCTAGTAGCTCTACATTCTTTCAATGTCAGAAACTTGCTTAGTAAGAAAAGAATATAGAAAACTAATCCCCTGTCATCAGTTGTCATCACAGGCTAGAGGGCATGTATATTTTTTGCTGTGGATCTTGATGACTTTATTGTTCTGAGTAGTCAAAACAAACATTGGGCACTGTTTTAAGAGAAAGTCACCTCAGTAATTCTAATGAAATCAGGACAGGAGTGTACATTATCTCCATTTAGATCTCTGAATTCAGAGATCAATTTATAGTTCCTGAAATTCACGTCCTCCAACCTGGCCTTAGATTCTACCTCATTTCAATTCCATAATGCAGAGACAATTATTGCAACAAATTTAAACAATTGAATTGGTTCTTGTTTGCAAAAGTAGTTTTAAGCCTTTTATTATTCAAAATATAATGTTTATTATGATATTCTGGGGTTAGGTTTTAGTTTTATAGACTGAATATAGTTAAGGAGGACAAGGCTTCATAAATCCAAATGAAAACCCAAAGAGACCCAAAGGTGATTATTTCAGCTAATATTTTTGCAAAGTTAAAAGTTATGGGAATTTTTTCTTTTAAAATGATATTAACTAAATGTGGACAGTTTTGAGTGTTTCTGATTCATATCCCCTCTCTAAGAGCTCTCTCTCTCTCTCTCTCTCTCTCTCTCTCTCTCTCTCTCTCTCTTCCCACCTCTCTCTCTCTCTCTCTCTCTCTCTCTCTCTCTCTCTCTCTCTTTCTCTGTCTGTCTCTCCTCCATCTTGTCTCTTCTATATGCTCTCATACTCATTTTAACTGCTGTGTTTGAGTGGAATGATTTGGTACTACAACATGAGTAAATCATTTTATTCAGTCTGTTGAGCATAATGTATAAATACCTGAGTAAATCCTGTGTCAAACTGGAAGACTTATTGTCTCTTGTTGTCTCCTTTAGATTGAAGTTGTTCCACTGAGTGGGATGACAGAAGCCCAAAATACCAGGAGAGTAAGAATTTCCAAGGTTAGAGATGCTCCTATAATGCACAAGGCACAAGGCTCTTATCCAGGGTTATTTCGGGAACAACACCCACTGGGGAAAAGAGAATATTTTGTTCTGAGCTGCTTGCAGGTCTTCCATTTTTCCTAAGTGCTGACTTTTGCTGGGATAGGCTCCTTATAGATGCAGCTATCTGGAGACATCCATGTATTTGTAAGAAGGTAACACAATATCCATCCTCCCATTAGGAACTCACATAAACTGAATGATTCAATAATTTGGATATGGGTGAAATCATTTGTTTGGTTTGTAATTAGTGCTTTATCTGGGTTGAATGTCTCCCCTGGAATATATCACAATACATACTTTTACAAATTTTGTTTGGTAATGACAAACTAATTGTGCAAAATCGTTTTCATGGTAGGTGGATTATACTCTATCTACTTATGAAGCTATCAAATTTTGAAATGTGCTGGGGGCCAGTCCCAGCATTGCGAGTGAAATCTTCTTCTCTTCTTCTTGGTTCTTCTTGAGGCAGTCAAGGGGGAAGAGAATTGAAAAGGGGTAAGACTTTGGTCTTAGAGATTCAGGATGAGACTTTGGTCTAATGAGATATTTAGGGTTGCTGTATAATATAATTTTACATATCTTATGCTAGAAAAGTTTACTTACTATGCTACTGTATCTGACCTGCCTTCTGGTATCCTCTGAGGCCAGAAACTGCAGTTTCTGACACTTTGTACTTCAGTCCCAAAACAGAAAAGGATTAAGTAAATAGCCTTTGTACTCTCTCAGCAGGAACTAGCTTTTGCCTGCTAGCCTTAGGTCTCAGGAAGAAAAAACTCTTAGAGCAGTTATTATAGAGTTTATTTCTAAGTGTAAAAAGTTTCCTATGAAAGCTATCTAAGGGAAAAGTGGAAAGGTCCTGAGTGGAGAAAAGGAAAAAATTGTAATAAGAGAAAAGTTCTCAGGGAAAGAAATCTAGGCGGGGAAAAGGAAAGGAGGGAAAAATGACTAACTACAACTACTACTATGACTACTCTCTTTGCCTTTCTCTTCAGTACTTATGCATCTTGCAGAGTACATGGTCACATGTTACAAAGTTCAACACAAGTTCACACCAAAAATCAAACCATAAATTGAAATAGATGTTTACAACAGAGAATGTTTACATGCACATCAATTAGGAATAATAATCTGGCTTAACATCCATCACCTGTCTAGCTCCACGGGTTCACTGAAGGTTTAAAACTATAACTAAGCAATTAGTGAAGTTTTGTATAGATCAACCCAGGAAATATTTTCTCTTCTGTCCTAGTACCTATCATAAATCGTGAGTTCCCTTTTAGTGACCTTTGGTTACTTGTTTTATGACCTCTTGGAATGTGCTCTGCTTAGGAGAAAGTCTGGTTACTATCTAAGAACAATTAGCTGATGACATTTGGAAGACTGGCAAGAGTTCTCATTGTAGTTTTCACTATCAGAAAGGGACCTAATAGCAGTCCCATTATAAAAGAGCTTAATAATCATTGATAATAATTTTAGGAATTCTTATAGGATCATCATAAAGACTTAGGAAGTCATTTATTTGTCTATATAGCATCACTACAAGACAGTACATCTTCGTGGCTCTGCAGAGGTCTGTTCTAAAGGGTTGTGCTATTGCTTAGTGATTGTTACATATGTTTAATAATAATAATAATGATGATAATAATAATAATAGGAAAAGCATATTAATTGCAGGAATCTTTCCTGAAATGAGTCTCTTACAGCCTTGCTAAATAAATAATCACATATCACAGATTATATAATAATCCAAAGCAAGCCATTTCAGGATGATTACCTGCTAATTATTAGCTTGTCCCATTATGGCTTCTGACAGAAGTGCAAAATTTTGTTCACCTTCATATTCACATCTTTATGTAAATTCAATATTCTTTGACAATTAAAATTCTTCCATTCATTACATAATTATTCTTTTATCATTTTTTTATTTTATTGTCTAGAGTATAAAAATGATCACCACTAATCCATGATAAACTACTAAATGAGGTAAAGGGAAAACATACATTATATGTTAAAATATGTATTCTATTTAATTTGTAGTAAATTTTAATTTGCTCTAACAGAACAATCTCCACTAGAGTTACTTCCTATAATTTCTGGATGCCATGAAATATTCCTCTACTTAAAAGATCTCTACAAGTTACAATTTGTAAAGATCTTTTAACATATTTTAGAAAGCCAAGAAGATAATTTTATCACAGAATGGAGAGTCTGATCCTGAACTCTGTCTGTAATTCCCTCATGCCATTATGTTTACTGGTGTCAGGAAATAGACACGTTATAACATATGAAAGTAAGAATCATATAGAATCTTATAGCTCAATAAAATAATCTTATAAATTATACTTTATAATTCCGTTTCACCTTCATATTGTCAGAAGTTTCACTTATTGTTGAGCATTAATCTAAAATTTTAAATAAGGATACAGACATTAATTGAAGATATCATACAGAAATAATTACTGTTACATACTTATTATTGTTTAGGTTTATGCTTGTTCTTTCTAAGTATCCTTAAGTGAAATGGAGGTCACTGTCCAGCAAAGCTGGCCTTGAAATGTAGTTTCTCATTATCTCTGCTTTTCAAGGGTTGGGATACAGGCATGTGCTGTCACATCTGATAGATACTAAAGAATTTTCAAGACTCTTACTCTGTTTACTTGACCAAACAAAATTTTATTAGTATGTTTTGTGTGATTTGTGTGGGAATAATATTATTCCTTAAGTTGTAAACCTGGATAAGAAGCCTTAAAATTTTAGGATATTAATACAAAATCTTATGAAAGAAAACATGCCAAATAGAAGAATATAACTCTCCTTGGAACTTCTTGTAAGAGATGTTAAGTTTCTTCATTACAGAGGTTCTGTTTCTCATTAAAATATGGTCAGATGGTACAATGGATAGATATTAACTATGAATATTGTTTAATGAAAGTGTTTATTTTGTCAGACTATGAAAATGTATATTATAATTTGATGCAGACAGTTTTAATAATAAAATTAAGACTGAGCAAAGAATTCGTCTCCATAAAATAGAGAATCATATTATATTAAAGATTTCACTCCATAAAACACTGAGTATTTCACCAACTTCTACTGTCTATGTATCATATTGTACAATTATTTCACCTTATTTCATGAATTAATTCAATTTTATAGGTTTTAAATTTTAATGTACAGTAAATATTAGGAAAAAGTACATATAAGAAGAACTTCTTTTGATTGTATTTATGTCAGCATATAAGAGATTACAAATGATATTATGGAACTCAATCAAAAATAATATTTCAAATTAATATATTAAAAGTATCATAAACTTTTATTTGTTATAATTGCCCCTTAAATTAAATAGATTATACTTTCTTGCTTAAATTAACATACACTGCACATAGGAATATAAATTACATTGTCTTAATAATTATTAAAGGATTTTAGAATGGTTGATAATGAAACTAATACAGTAAGTGATTTCACAAGATATTATTGAAAATCAATTAAAATAATATTTCAAATTAATATATTAAAAGTATCATAAACTTTTACTTCTTATAATTATGTCTTAAAATATAATAGATTGTACTTTGTTGCTTAAATTAACATGCATTGCATATACAAATATAAATTACATTGTCTTAATAATGATGAGAGTTTTTTTTAGGTAAGTTTTAGTGTTTATTTAAAAATTAATTAGTATTAAAAAAACACAAGAGCAGCTAAATGTCAAATGACAGTATTTTTGCCATATTATGTTTATACAAAAGTTAGTAGAAAAACAAATAATGAAACAACCCAAACTGAAGAATGGTGGCTCCCCTTTTAACCCTGTGTTTCTCAAAGACTGGAGGGTCAGATCATTAAGACAAATATTTACATAAGCTACTAGCAATTGTAATCAGAGTGTCAGATAACTTCGCATGCCATGACTAAGGAGGGATTCTAGAAGTCCAGGTGCTTCTTGCCTCCGGCCATCATGCTAGAGCCTGCGCCCAGCAGTTTGGCGGATGCTGCCAAATCCTGTTTGCTTGAACGGCCCATTGTGTCTGACAAGTCTGGAAGCAAATGCAGTCGCTCAATGGTGAACAGCTTCCTTTTTAACTTAAAAGCTAAGTCTTTGACATCCGATTCATCACAAGTCAAGTTATTAAGCCGAGAAATCTTCCGTATATGGATCAAACCATGATAATCCTTATACAATAGGTTGGTCTGTTTCTCTGAACCAATAAAATTTTCCAGACCAACTACTTTATCTGACACATTTCTCACACGAGTAGTAATTGATTTATTCTGGACAAGATGTGCTGGCATCGTGATAATGCAGGCTGACAGTAAGGATCTTAGAAGGCCACGGAGAATGTAGAGGAACTTGGTAAGCCTGTGACTGTTGTCACAATTTTCTTTACAGCAAATGCCATCTGCCCACAATGGTGAGCCAAGGTTCTGAATTCCTATTCTTAAAATGTTTTTAAGAAATGTTTTTCCTGGGGATTAGCTCCATCAAATCCTTCAGTATAAATGCTGTTCTGAATAAACTGAAGCAGCCTCATGTAGCCACAAGACAAAAAACAGGATTCTTCTTTAAGACCTGGAGGTACGTGTTCTGGAAGGAAGAATCCATGCCATTTTGAACTCTCTAGTAGCTTCTGAGGAATCCTTTTTGATACATCATAATAGCGACCAATTCGTGACGATGAGACCGGTCCAACCTCCATCTTGGGTTGTAACTTGTACCGCCAGGCTATCTTCGTGTTAACATCAGGCTCTGGGGTTTTACCACTATGTACATCCTCAAGCTCCTTTTTACCATTATCATCAAGTAGTGGTGCAGGGAGTTCCTGTAAAATGTTGGTGGGACTTTCTTTGGCGGATGCAATCAACAGAGTATGTCCATTCTTCTGCCAGGAAATACTTGAAGAGCAAAGGCGAATAGGTGTTATATTTATCCTCTTCAATCAGAAGAAGTGTTCCAACAGCTAATCCTCCACCTAAGAGCTGGTCCAGGGCTGGGAGCCCGGTTGACACCAGCAGTTGTCCATTCAATGGAAAGCAGCCGAGGGCCCCCTTTGGGGCCCCCAGAGGCCTTGCCCCTCCTCTGGAAGCTAGAGGTGCTGCTCTGGCCCGCTTCGGAAGCCACAGACCTGGAGCTGAGGGTACTCGCGCCGCAGGTGTCTGCCGCCACCATCTTGAAGCTCCTAATGTGACCCAATTGGAACTCTATGAGAGTATTTTAGAATGGTTGATAATGAAACTAATAAAACACATACATAACTCAAACACAGGAAACTCATGGCTCCAAAGAATTGGCAAAAATAATTTCAAATTGAGATCTGTACTTAGTAAACTACCTTTATTCCCACTCATTTACAATTCTATATTATACCACACATTTCTTCTACAAAGTTTTAGTCACACATTTTATATTATATGATTTCAATTATTTGCTTTTATTACAGTTTTTATGAATATTATAACATAGTATAGTCCATAAATCAAAATCTTTGTGATTGTTGCTTTATAGAAAATTTGTCAAATTTTGATATATTTCTGTCTTAGTGGGTAACAGTGAGGTCATTTTTGATATGTATATTATGAAATAACCTTGTACATAACAGCTAAATTAGTAATAGCTTTAATCAGTGATAATTGCAAACAAAAATCAAATTAATGCAGTCAAAGTCAAAGAATATTTAAAATGTAAAAATAAAAAATATAAAAGACTTTGTATTGGTTAACCTTCATTTAGAATATACAACATAATCTATAGTGTTTTAGAGATCTAAAGTTTCTACATAGTTTGGCCTGAATTTCAGGCACCACAATACAGAGAGACAGGCCTGTCTCAGTTTCATGTCTCCCAGAATCAAGACACATGAATGGAATGAAGGAAAAGCTATATATACAACATGACAAAATATAATGAAAATATTTTTCTTCAGTAATTCATGGTTCCAAATTTGCATTAAGACAGACAGAATTAAAACAGAGTATAGTAGGAAAAATACAATCACACTTTGCAAGGCTTTGAAGTGGGCCATGGTTCTGGCATCTCTGCTTCCCTGAACATGCTGCTTCATATTCTTGTGATGTGTCCACAGGGAGGAGATGAGCAGGAGTAAAGTTGATAGGGACAAAACAAAGGGGACAGACAGGAAAATAATGTGAATTTTTAACACGTGCTTATGACATTTTTGATAATAATGAGAACTAAAGCTGCAAGATTTGTTTCTTTGATATTCATTTATA
The DNA here is from genome assembly GCF_004785775.1 of Grammomys surdaster. Taxonomy (NCBI): domain Eukaryota; kingdom Metazoa; phylum Chordata; class Mammalia; order Rodentia; family Muridae; genus Grammomys; species Grammomys surdaster. The sequence continues at coordinate 9,248,309 of NW_021604792.1, forward strand.
CATATGTTAATTTCTAAGTTCATTAGTGTAACATTTAAAATCAAGAGGACCAGCGATACTAGCAGAGTGACTAAAACTACCTTTTCAACTCTCCGCTTTAGATAAAGAAAAAGAGAGTTAGAAAAATTGGATATCTTGAGAAAATAAAGTACACTGAGGCATGTAGCAAGCCAGATGCTAAAATGGTTGGCTATAAACCAAATATTCCTAATGACTTGTATTATCCTTGAAGTTGTAGTTAAACCTGAATATGAAAAAAAGATGACTAAGTTTATAAACAATAAACAGAGATGAGATATTCTGGACATTGCCAAAGCAATGAGGATTTGATTAACTAATGACATTTTCTTTCTCTTAACCCAGTCCATACAGTGCACCAAGGCCATGAACCCATTTCCTATAATTCCAATTATTAATTCCATGAATAAAATGATTGCAAGTATACTCTTGGAAAAAACAAATATTGTTTTCAAAAGATGCTGCATTTTATATATTGGTTATACAGATTTGCTCACAAATCCATTTGAAATACAATTTTTAAAGTTGCTATTTAAACAATTTTTTACAATTTCTGAGTTGATTCTTATAACTTGTTTTTTTTTCTAAACTCTTTCCTACACATTAACAGATGAGGAAACATATGAGTGTCATAGTGATGGAGCCTGAATCTCTTTCCATGAAAGTGTGTCTCCTCACATAGTTCAGGAGTGCAAGACCAGAACTTCTTTGCTCACACACAGCTCTTGTATTTTCTAGACAATGATAAAAGAAAGGTAGGAAACTCACATGCTTGCATGAAAAATTAAACATGTTATTTTCATAAATTTCCTATATTTGCATCAATGTATGTATTTTGTTATGACTGTGTACTGGGCAAACCACTTTTAGAAATTCTTAAATATATAAAATAAACAACAAAATATTAACAAATATTATTTTTTCTTAGGAAAAAGCTTTATAAGTACAGGAAATTTCAGAGACTTTGTCATATGAGGTCCTTAACTCTCATGTCATGATGTTTCACAATGTCATGAGGGCCTTTATAGTTTCAATTTTAAGTAGTAAATATAAGGTTGCCTTCTTATGTCACTTGCATGAATTCATACATACAATGCTCACATATACGTACATATTTATTGAGATTCAAAATATTTTAAAATTTTTCTATAATGCATCCGTATTGGTCAATATTTATTGTACATTTAGATCACGCTTAGTATTGTATAAGTTTGTCAGTTCATACTTTTGTTATGCTTTACATGTTACCTGGTGCATTAAGTCTTCGCTTTCCATGAGTTTAAGATGGAAAACTTCTGTGCTGTGACCAGTCAAGATGAGGATTAGCTAATCCACAAAGCAAGACACCTCTTTATTCCTGCTGTCTCCTTTGATTGTTAGAACAGCTTCTTCTTAGCAAGATACACCATCTGACTGTACTGGACTCCAATCAACTGCATCCAGTGTCTTCATTGTAAATGTAATTCATTGTCACCAAAAGTGATGAAAGGTGTCATATATTCTAGGAAAGACGAAGAATGAGATATTTGATACACTGATAATTCAGTATATAAAGAGCGATACAGGACTTAATGAACTAAATTTAGGAATGGTTGCCAAATGAAGTGTAGTTGGCAACAAATGACATGAAGTGATTTAGAATTTTTGATAATAGTACTTTCAGTCCCTGAAGGAATAATGAGCAAAGAAAGTAAACAATTTGAAGATACAAAATCATCCATCATTTGTGTGGTAAGAGCTATTCATGTAGCTAACATGTTGACAATGGGCTGCTATGGCACATATCAAGGAAACTTTATGTATAGAACAATAAACATACCTCCAGTGTGGAGGCATGATGTTCCTTGTCGCTTGCTTCCTTCCAGGTAGCAAAATGATCTCAAGTATGAAGAGAAACAATTGAAACAGGACAAGGGGTGGAGCTTAGTGGAAAAGGAACTTATAGTGAGTCTTCATGGGCTTTCAGGAAAGCCTCAGGACTTGGATTTCAGGCAAGAATTATACTCACATGCACAGAGCACTTCCTGATAACTTTAATTCTGACTTGGAATCATTGTAGTTTCCTCCTGAACAACAGCAGATCCTGGGGACAGAGTCTTTCTAGAGAAGCTGAGAATGGCACACAGGATTATTCAACATTTCATCTACACGATAAAATTAAAAGTCCACTTGAATTCAAAATCTAGAATACAGTGCAATGGAAATGATACACTCTACTGTTTCTCAGTTATCTGTCACTATGCCAGAAGTTTTTCTTCTTTTTAAATTATTTTATTGGATATTTTATTTACATTTCAGATATAATCCCCTATCCTCATTCACCCCCTGACCCAGGGACAGACAATTCTATCACCTCTCCTCCTGCTTCTATGAGGATAGGCCCCCACTCACCCTCCCACTCCCACCTCCCCACTTGCAATTTCCCTCACATTGGGACCTCCAGACTTCACTGGACCAAGGAGAACTTTGTTTAAATGTGAGTGTCTCAGAGTAAAGTACCCTCACCTATTCAAAAGCCAGTGTTAATATATCTGTTTGATTTATAATTAATTGTATATTATTTTAATTTTTATTCTTGACCACTTGATCAAATGATTACAAAAAATTCAAATATTCACCGAAAGTATAATCAACTTTGATTTTATTTTCCATGCCAAAATAATATTCCAGTAATAATTTGATGTATATATATATTAATCAATATTTATTTCATGAAATTAAAAGGGTCTCTGATAAGCTAAGCGCATTGAAACAGGGTTAGGATAACCGAATCACCTGGAAAGAAAACCCTTCAACTTGTTGAGTTGTAGGCCCTGCAGGCACTCAAAGTCCCAGGTATAAGGACCCATGCTAGGGTGAGATTTTAGTTATGATTCTGTCTTTTGAGTTACTTATGTTCCTATGAAGAACCCTTCACACATATTTCCATTAGTAACACCAATAAAACTCATTAGGACCCCAAGTTAAACTTTTGCAATTTGATATGTAATCAGTTCCAAATAGGAGAAAGCAGGTACTTGTTCACTTCTCTAAAAGAGTATTTTCACATCACAGTATTTAAATCCAATCTAATATTGGTTGTTTATTCCCAAAAATTCATGGCAACATACTAAAGAATTGTTAGGATTAAGGAAAAATATTGACACAAGGTTTTATAGATATGAAAATGGGTGGATCTGGGAAGACTTGAGGTAGAGGGGTACAATTTATCAAAATATAGAATATGAAAATCTCAAAACTAATAAAATAATTTTAAAACATGGTACATCAGTGATAGCAGTTTACATAGACACATCTCAGATGATCACGATCCTCCCCAAAATTTTAATCTTTCTATTGTAATCTAGGTACTGGGTTTCCAAATTTTACTAGCTGACATGATAAACCCAAAAACTATGCATGGGTTTGCAAAAAGAAATGCACCAGTAAAATTAAAGATAATATTCTTCTTCTGCATGCTAGTAAATGAGATTATTAGCTTCGAGTGAAACCTTAACCTTGGAAGATGAAGAAAGCAAATCATGGAATACCTGAATAGGGGCAAGTTTGTTCTCTTTGAGGTATAATAAGCCTGAATTGAAATCACTGTATGTCACGGTGCTGTCCTTTTTTGTTTGTGGTTAGTCCAATAAATAAGGAAAAGAACTTTAACACTACTAGTAACCAAACAGTGATAGAATTTCATGTTAGAGAGTGGAACTCAGTTACATGAGCATGATAGGTAACATCTTTCAAACAAGAACCTCATGCACTCTGTTTCTTTGTTTCTTAGAATCTATTTGACAAAATCCAGGGCATAATTTCATATATAATGCCATAATAGACCTGAACGTCAACATCTGAATGGTAATTTTTCTCACTCGGTGGGTGTAGTAGAGGATTGGGAATGAGATTGCCTCTAGTTTTCCATTCATTTGCGTAGGCTATGCCATGCCCTTGAGTGTGAGCTTGACTTAGTTCACATCTAATAAAGAGAATAGAACTATTGCATAGGGATATCACTCCTTGCTGTGCTTGCTCATTTTATTAGCTTCCTCTAGGTGGTAATATCTTGAATTTATATAAATTTCTGTTTCTCTAAATATGATCAGTTTTCTACTGAGACCCTTTGAAGAGGGATATGCTATGTGACAAGGCATAGGTTCTCTTGCTAAAACCTAATGAAGATCTCAAGCCTGACATTGAGCAAGTGAACTTCAATGTTGGTTAGCTTCCACATTTGCCACAAAGTAATCACAAGGAGATTTCAATCATATATATATATGTAGTTTTATCTAATTAAGCTTTACACAAATCTTGTTACTTAAAGCTACGCTGTGGGAAGTGGTTTGTTTTAAAGACATAAATAATAAATACTTCAGAAGAGAGAGCTCATGATGTATCCTTATCAATAAATATTAAATAATACAAAAATAATAGAAACAAAACAAATCCTTTTTATTTTATAAACTTTATGTATTATTTTAGTAATGGCCTTGATGCTTTCTACAAGAGGCTCTGCATTTGAACAATGCCAGAAACATGTTTAGTAAGAAAAGAATATAGGTAAACTCATCCCCACAGGCTAGAGGGCAACCTTATATATAATTCTTACAGTGGATCTCGATGACTTTGTTGTTCTAAGGAAGTCAAAACAAACTTTGGACAGCTGACTTAAGAAAAAGCCACTTCAGTAATTCTCATGAGCACAGGACAAGAGGGTAAAATATCCCCATGTAGCTATGTAAAATCAGAGATAAAACCGGCTGCCTGAAATTGGCTGAACTAGTCTGCTCTTTCAGCTCCCTTTATCCTCTAGTTAAAAAACAAACAAACAATAAATCTGTAGAACCATGGAGCAGTGGTGGCACAGACCTTTAACTCCAGCGTCTTATACAGTGACTTCTAAGAAAGCCAAGGAGATACTGAGAAACCCTGGCAAAATAACAACAAAAACAAGAACAACAGCAACATCAAAATAAAAACTTGCTTCTCATATAACAAAGAAATGATCTCTCTTATGTTATGTATCTACTTTATTTACATTGCAAATCTATTCAAATCATACTAGCTTTGCAGTAATAACTACAAGCAGTAATGATTTACTGTCTTTTGAATTAAGTTATCCTGTACTGAGAGGTCCGATAGCTGGGAAAGAAAAACATCCTTGAATCAGTTCTGTTTCTGTATATTCTCTGTTTTAAACCAATTATACTGTAAGGACCCCCAAAGAGGACCGCCAACTCTAGTCCCGATCAGCTCGCACCCAAGGAGACACGAGAGACTGACTTGATGCAAATGGCAAAAGGCAGGTTACTAACGAGGGCCCTCGGATCAAAACTCATCCCACACAGGGGAGAGAGAATCGATGAAGACCCCAGGAAGTTTAGAACTTTTATAGGGGGAGGCACAAGGGGAAAAGGAAAAGTGGGAAATTCTGGCAAGGTTACATATGATTGGATATTTCAAACATCAGCAATTTGCATAAGCAACCATTTTGACAGGCTGGATGACCCACTATTTTTGACCATGAATCCTCAGACCTTCTAGGATAAACACCAGGTGGCCCATTACTCACTTGGGCATGTTTAGACTGGTCAAGATATGTCCTTGGTTGTTTCTACATTTTTTGGTCACTCTGCCCCTGGATATTTTTATTATGGCTATTCTCAGCAAGCTGAGCAAGCCGTCCGGCGGTCCTTGCCAAGTTGTTGGTGGTCTCTGCTGAGTTGTTTTAATTTTTACTCCACAAATACAAGTCATAGTTCTAGATACAGATTTGAGAAGGATTCAAGTTCTCCATCCTCGCCTTAGATTTTAGCTCATTTTATCATTCCACGATGCAGAGATGATATTATAGAACATTTAAATAACTGAATTGGTAACTATTTGAAAATCTAGTTTTAAAAGACTCTTCATTCTTCAAAATTCATTGTATACTCTGATACTTTGGTAGTGGGTATTAGTGTTATAGATAAAATATAGTTAAGGAGAACAAGTGTTCATAAATACAAAGAAAAACGAAAGAGAACAAAAAAGTGATCATTTCAAGCAAATTTTTGAAATGTTAAAAGTGAATTTTTGTTCTTTCAAAATAATGTTTACTAAATGTGGACAGTTTGGAGGATTTCTGATTCATTCATTCTGTGTGTCTCTGTGTCTCTCAGTCTCTGTGTCTCCTCTGTCTCTGTGTCTCCTCTGTCTCTGTGTCTATCTCTGTCTCTCTGCCTCTCTCTCTCTCTCTCTCTCTCTCTCTCTCTCTCTCTCTCTCTCTCTCCCTCTGTTTCCTTCCTTAATCCTGTCATCCTGTGGGAAGCCTCGTGGCCTGGTTAAGGTAGAGGGCACAGACTAGGAATCTGGTGACAGTTTAAAGTCTGAAGGATTCAGGACATTCTAATTCTCTAACTGAACAGAAATGCTGATATTTCTTTAAAAAAAATAGAATAAAATATATCCAAAAAACTTTTCCTGCTCTTTCTGAGGGTAAAAGCTTGCTGGTTTAAGCAATTAACACCTGTAGACTAACAGCAAAGGATTAGGCAATCTCACCTTTGTTCTATTTCAGCAGGAACTGCACAGCTCGAACTTTGAGCTCACTAGTCAAAAGGCTCAGAAAGAAAAAAGGACACATAGAGAAGAGATTATGGTGTTTACTAGTATGTTGTAAAAAGTTTCCTATGAAAGCTATCTAAAGGGAAAAGCAGTAAGGTCCTAAGAGAGAAAAAGGGAAACATTCTTCTAAGTAGGGAAAGATAAAACGTTCTTCTCTAAGCAGGCAAAGGCAAAAAACTTCTTTTCTTCTCCTTTCTCATCTCTTTGTCTTCAGTACTTATACATGTTTCAGAACACATGACTACATGTTAAACAGTTCACAGGTTCACAGAAAAAATCAAATCATAAATTGAAATTAAAGTTTACAACAGAGCAAGTTCACATACATATCCATTAGGAGTAATTATCTGGCTAAACATCCATCATCTGTCAGTGGTCCACAGGTTCACTGAAGGTTTAATACCATAACTAAGTTAGTAGTGAAGTGTTGTATAGATAAAAACAGTCAATATTTTATCTTCTGTCCTAGCACCTATAATAAATCCTTAGTTCCATTTTTATCAACTTTGGTTAAGTGTTTTACTACCTCTTGTAATGTTCTCTGAATAGGAGAAATTCTGGTTACTATCTAAGAGCAATTAACTGGTTACTCTTGGGAGACTGCAGAGTTCTCACTACAGTTTTGACTATCAGATAAGGACCTAGTAGCAGTGCCACTATAAAAGAGCTTAATAATCACTGATATGATTGTAGGAATTCATATAGGATCATCATTAAGACTTAAGTCATCTCTTTGTCTATATAGCTTCACTACAAGACAGTACATCTTCATGGATCTGCAGAGATCTCTTCCAAAGTGGTGGGCTATTACTTAATGATTGTCATATACACTTAATAATAATAGGAAAAGCATATTACTAGCAGGAATATTTCCTAAAATGAATTCTCTTATGGCCTTGTCTAAGAAGAATGAATTTGTCACAGATTATATAATAACTTGAAGCAGATCATCTCAGGAAGATCACCTGCTAGTATTAGCTGGTCATATTATAGGTCCAGACATAATTCTGTCTCTTTTATCAGCCCTCATGCTCATTTTATAAACTATGTTTGAGTGGAATGATGTGGAATTACAACATGAACAACTACTTTTATTCAGTCTGTTGAGCCCAGTGTAAGAAAACCTGACTAAATCCTGTGGCATATTGGGAGACATATTGTCTTGCTGTCTCTTTTTAGACTGAAGTCTCCTGCTCCCTGAGAAGAATGAGAGAAACTCATAATACCAGGAGAGTAAGAATTTACTATATTAGCTATTCTCCTAGAATGCACAAGGCACAAGTCTTTTATCCAAAATTATTTAAGAAACAACAACCACCAGGAAGAGAAGGCTTTTTTTGTGCTATCTCATTTCCCAAATGCTGACTGTTGCTGGGATAGATCCAGCTATCTTGAGAAGCCCACATGCCTGTAAGTAAGTAACTCCATATCAATCCTCCCATAAGAAACTCAAATAAACTCAATGGCTCAATAAACTGTTCATGAATGAAATCATTTCTTTGCTTTGTCATTGCTTTATCTGGGCTGAATGTTTCACTTAGAATATATCAGAGTACATCCTTCAACAAATGTGGGAGTATGGAAAATTTATTATATTATATTATATTATATTATATTATATTATATTATATTATTATATTATATTATAAATTTGATCCAGAAAATTTTAATAATAAAGTTATGACTGAACAAATAGTTATAATCTGTAATAAAATTCAGAATCACATCAAACTATATATTTAACTGGATAAAACACTAGGCATCTCACCAAGATCTACGGTATATATATCATATTGTGGAAATATTTGACATTATTTCATTAATTAATTTAATTTTATAGGATTTTACATTTTATTGCACATTAAATATTGGAAACAACTATAAATAGGAAGATCTGCTTTTAATTGTATATGGACTATCAATAAGATATTACACAAAATGTTATGGATCCATAATAATAAATAAATCAAAAAATAATATTTTAAATTAATAATTTTAACTATCATAAACTTTCATTTCTTATAATAATGCATTAAGATTAACATACTTTGCACCTATATATGTAAATTACATTATCTTAATAATCATGAAATTATTTTAGAATGGTTGATAATAAAACTAATAAAAAATATACATAACTAACACAGAGGACTCATGGCTCCAAAGAATTGACAAAAATAATTCTAAATTGAGATCTGTATTTAATAAATTATCTTTGTTTCCATCATTTATAATTTATATCATCCTACACATTTCTTCTATAAAGTTTTATTCACACATTTTATATTATATGGTTTCAATTATTTGCTTTTATCACCAGTTTTTATAGATATTAAAACACAGTACAGTCCATGAGTCAAATCTCTGTATTTGATAGAAAATTTATAAAATGTTGATGTATTTATATTTTAGTGGATAACAATTCAGTACTGTTTGATATATACATTAAGAAATAACCTTGTATATGACTAGCTAATTTAATAATTGCTTTAATCAGTGATAATTGCAAACAGAAATCAAATTCATACAGTTAAATCTATGGATATTTAAAATGTAAAAATTAAAACACAATAGATATTTGTATCAGTTAATCTTTGTCTATAGTATACAACATAATCTATACTGTTTTAAAGATCTAAAGTTTCTACATAGTTTGGCCTGAATTTCAGCCACGACAATACAGAGTGACAGGCCTGTCTCAGCTTCATGTCACTTAACATTAGAATATTTGAATGGAATCAAGGAAAAGCTGTATATACAACGTGACAAAATACAGTGAAAATAATTCTCTTCATTAATTCATATTTCCAAATTTGTAATAACAGAGACAGGATAAAAATAGAATATAGCAGGAGAAAGGCAATCACAGTTTGCAAGGCTTTGAAGTGGGCCATTGTTCTGGCATCTCTGCTTCCCTGAAAGTGCTGCTGCATCTTCTTGTCATGTGTCCATAGGGAGAAGAAGATGAGCAGGCGAAAAGTTGACAGGGACAAAATAAATGAGACAGAAAGGAAAATAATGTGAAGGTTTATCATATGCCTGTGACAATTTGCTTGATAATAAGAAACAAAGCTGCAAGATATGTTTCTTTGACGTTCATTTATGCATAAATTAATTTCTAAATTCAGCAGTGTAATATTTAAAATCAAGAGGACCAGCGACACTAGCAGTGTGATAAAACTACCTTTTCTACTCTCCACTTTAGATAAAGAAAAAGAGAGTTAGAAAAATGGAATATCTTGAGAAAATAAAGGACCCTGAGGCATGTGGCAAGCCAGATGCTGAAATGGTTGGCTATAACCCAAACATTTTTAATGACATGTATAATCCTTGAAGTTGTAGTTAAATTGGGATATAAAGGAGATGACTAAACTTATAAATAATAAACAGAGACAAAATATTCTGGAGATTACCAAAGCAGTGAGGATTTGATTAACTAAAGACATTCTCTTTCTCTTAACCCAGTCCATACAGTATATCAGGGCCACAAAACCATTTCCTATAACTCCAATTACTAATTCCATGAAAAAGATGATTGGAAATTTTCTCTTGGAGATAACGAATATTATCTTCCAAAGATATTGCATTTTATTATTATTAGTTATAAATATTTATTCATGTATCCATTTGAAATATATTTTTTTAAAATGCTGTTTAGATGAATTTAATGATTTCTTAGTTTAATTTTATAACATGATTTTTCTTAACTCTCCTCAACACACAAACAAAGGAACAAACATACAGGTTAGACAGTGACAGAGTCTAAATAACTTTCCATGAAAGTGTGTCTCTTCACACAGCTCAGGAGTGCCAGACCAGAAATTCTTTGCTCACACACAGCTCCTGTTGTATTTTCTGGACAATGATAAAGGAAAGGTTGGAAATGGACATCCTTGCATGAAAGTGAATATACGTTATTTCTATCTCTTATGTATATTTGGTACAGTCTAAATATTATGTTATGATTGTGTTCTGTGCAAGACACTTTTAGAAATTCTCAAATATATAAGAAAACAACAAAATATTAACTGATGTAGGACTTCTTAAGCTATAAGTCTTTATAAATACTGAAAATTTCAGAGACTTTGCCATATGATGTCCTTAATGCTCACATTCTGATCCGTTTAATAATATCACGAGGATCTTTAATCTTCCAATATTAAGGAAGAAAAATATCATATTGCCTTATTATCTCTCACACATCAATATGTATGTACAAGGCTCACACATAAAAACATATTTATTGAGATTCAAATATTTTAAAATTCTTTCTATAATATGTTCACATTGGTCAATATTTTTATGCATATAGATCATGCTTAGTACTGTACAAGTTCACCAGGTCATGCTTTTGGTATGTTTTACATGTTACCTGATGTAATAGGTCTTCTCTATCCCAGAACTTAAGATGGAAAACTCTTCTTGTGCTGTGAGCAGTCAAGAAGCGGATTAGCTAATCCACAAAGCAAGACAACCCTTTATTCCTTCCATTAGTAAGAAAAACCATCAGACTGTATCCAACTCCAATCAACTGCATCCAGTGTCGTCATTGTAAATGTAACTCATGGTTACCAAAGGAGATGAAGGATGTCATACATGCTGGAAAGATGAAGAGTGAACAATTTGATACGCTAATAATTCAGTATCTATAGAGCAATACACAGCTTAATGAACTATGTTTAGAAGGTTGCAAAATATAGTGGATATAGCAGTGAACAATATTAAGTGATTTAGAATCTTTGATAATAGTACATTCAGTTCTTGAAGGAAGACTAAGCAATGAAGGCCAACAATTTGAAGACTCAGAATTACTTATCATTTGTGTGGTAAGATGCATTCATGTAGATAGCATGTTGGGAACTGGTTTGGCACATATCAAGGAAGCATCTATGAATGAAACATCCCTCATGCCTTCAGTGTAGAGGCAGGATGTTCCTGTGGATTGCCTCCTTCCAAGTAGCAAATGAGCTCAAGTATGAAGAGAAACAAATAGAAACAGGACAAGGGGTGGAGCTGAGTGGAATGGGTACTGATAGTGAGACTTCATGGGATTTCAGAAAAGACTCAGGTCTTGGATTTACAGCAAAAATTATGTTCACCTGCTCTTCAAAAAACTTTCAATCTGAATTGGAATCATCATAGTTACCACCTGACCAACAATAGATCCTGAGGAGAGAGTCTTTCTAAAGAAGAATGACATGCAGTATAATTCTCACATTTCAGCTACAAAATAAAATGTAAAGTCAGCTACTTCTTTCAAACTCCAGAATACAGTACATTGGAAATGATGTACTTTACTGCTTGTCAATTATCTGTCAATATACCAGAGCTGTCTTTAAATTCAAGTGCCTCAGAGCAAAGTATTCTGACCTGTTCCAACAACAATGTTAATATATCTGTTTTATCTATAATTAATTATATATTATTTAAATTTTTATTTATGCCCACTTAATTGACTGTCTACAAAAAATTCAAATATTCACAAAAATTAGAATCAACTACAATTTTACTTATTTCTCTATGCCAAAACACATATGCCAATAATAATAATTTGATATATATATTTCAATCAATATTTATTTTATTATACTTAAAGAGTCTCTGTTAAGCTGAGTCATTTGCAGCAGGCTTAGGAAATCTGAACATCTGGAAAGGAAACCCTCCAACTTGGGCTGTGGGCCCTACAGGTAATGCAATTAGCTCCATGTCTCCAGCTCTAAGGACCCACAATAGAGTGAGATTTTAGAGATGCATCTGTCTTTTGAGTTACTTATGTTCCTATGAGGAACCCTTCATACATATTTCCATTAGTAACACAATAAAACTCATTTTGTCGCCATGTTAAACTTTAGGACTTTGATCTGTTATCTGTATGAAATACTAGAGAGTAGATGCTTGTTCATTTCTCCAAAGAAGTATTTTCACCTCACAGCATTTAAATCCAATCTGAAAGTGGTTGGTTACTTCCACGAGTTTATGGGCAACATACTATAGAATTAATTGGTAGGTTTAAGGAAAAATGATGACACAATGTTATACAGGTATGAAAATGTTTGGATCTGGAAAGTCTAGTAGGAATGGGGTAAAAAGTATTAAAATACATGAAAATCTCACAAACTGATAAAAGATTTTTAAAACATGGTAACTCAGTGATAGCAGTTTACTTAGGCAAATCTCAGGTGATCACGATCCTCCTGAAAATTTTAGTCTTTCCACTGTGATCTAAAGACTGGGTTTCAAAATTTTACTAAGTGATATGATAAACCCGAAAACTATACATGGATGTGCAAAAAGAAATTCAGCAGTAAAATGCAAGATAATATGCTTCTTCTGCATGCTTGTAAAGGAGATTATTATCATCAAGTGAAACATTAACCTTGAAAGATGAGGAAAGAAAAACATGAAATTCATGAATAGGGGCAAATTTGTTCTCTTTTAGGAATTATAAGCCATTATTGAACTCACTGTAAGTCACAGTGCTGTCCTTTGTGTTTGAGATTATTTAAATATTTAAGGAAAATAACTTCAACATGTGACTAGAAACCAAATGATGAGAGAATATCACATTAAACAGGGAAATCTCAGTTACATGAGCATGACAGGCAACATCTTTCAAACAAGAATCTGCATACACTCTGTTTCTTTGTTCTTAGCTTCTGGTTGACAACATCCAGGAGAATATTTATATATATAATGCCAAAAAGACCTGAAAGGCAACATCTGAATGGCAGTTTTTGTCGCTTAGTGAGTGTAGTAGAGGATCTGGAATGATATTGCATCTTGCTTTCTATTTATCTGTGTAAGCCATGCCATGCCCTTGAGTGTCAGATTGACTTAATTCACATCTAATAAAGAGACTAGAACCATGGCATAGGAATGTCACTACCAGCAGTGCTTGTTTTGCTGCCTGTAGGCAGAAAGGTCTCAAATCATCAAATTTATCTAAACATTAGTTTCCCTACATTAGATCATTACTCTATTCAAACCCTTTACAAGGAATGGGCTATATTACAAGCCATAGTATTTCTGGCCAAATCCCAGTAAAAATCTGAGTTTTGACAATGCCCAAGTAAATTTCAAAGTTCATTAGCTTCCAGTATTTCCTCAAAGAAATCACAGGGAGATTTTAAGTTTATAAGTGTAAAAACCAAATAGTTGCAGTTGTAATTAAATTAAAGTTTCCTCATCTTGTTGCTTAAAGCTACCCTGTTGGGGGAAGTGGTTGTTTTAAAGCCATAAATAATAAATATTTCAGAAGAGAGAGCTCATGATGTATGTTCTCTCTCTCTCTCTCTCTCTCTCTCTCTCTCTCTCTCTCTCTCTAAATCCTGTCTCTTCTATCTATTCTCATACTCATTTTATCCACTCTGTTTGAGTGGTATGATTTGGAATTACAACATGAATAATTCCTTTTACTTAGTCTGTTGAGCCTAGTGTAAGAATACCTGAGTAAATCCTGTGTCAATTGGCAGACTTATTGTCTCTTGTTGTCTCCTTTAAATTGAAGTTTCTCCAGTGAGAGGAAAAAAATACCAAAAAATACCAGTAAGAATTACCAAGGTTAGGGCTGTTCCTATAATGCACAAGGCACAAGGCTCTTATTGTAGGTTATTTAGGCAACAACAACCACTGGGGAGAGGAGAATTTTTTGATTCTCAACTGCTTGCAGGCCTTCCATTTTTCCTAAGTGCTGAATTTTGCTGCAATAGACCCCTTATAGATGTAGCTATCTGGAGACACCCATGTCCCTGTAAGAAGGTAACCCTCTACCCATCCTCGCATAAGGAACTCACGTAAACGGAATGATTCAATAATTTGGATATGGGTGAAATCATTTGGTTGGTTTGCCTTTAGTGCTTTATCTGGGCTGAATGTCTCCTCTGGAGTATATCACAGTACATATTTCTACAAATGTTGTTAGGTAATGATAAACTAATTGTGCAAAATCGTTTTCATGGTAGGTGGGTTATACTCTATCTACTTATGTGTGACCTGTGAAGCTATCAAATTTGGAAGTGTCCACCTTCATAATCACATCTTTATGTAAATTCAGTATACTTTGACAAATAAAATTCTTCCCTTATTTGCATAATTATTATTCTTTTGGAATTTTTTTATTTTATTGTCTAGAGTATAAAAATAATCATCACCAATTCATGATAAAAATCTAAATGAGGTAACAGGAAAACACAAAATATATGTAAAAATATGTGTTCTATTTAATTTGTAGTAAATTCCAGTTTGCTTTAATAGAATAATCTCCACTAGAATTACTCCCTATAATTTCTGGATGCAATGAAACCATTCTCTACACAAGAGATCTTTACAAGTGACAATTTGTGCAGATCTTTTAACAGATTTTAGAAAGCCAAGAAGATAATTTATAAGAGATTGTGGTTCTGAACTCTGTCTGTAATTCTCTCATGCCATTAAGTTTACTGGTGTCAGGAGATAGACGCTTCATAACATATGAAAGTAAGAATCATATAGAATCTTAAAGCTCAATAAACTAATCTTATCAATTATATTTTAACATTCTATTTCACTTTTTTATTGTCAGAAGTTTTACTTATTGTTGAGCATTAATCAAAAGTTTTAAATAAGGATACAGACATTAATTAAAGATATCATACAGAAATAATTACTGTTACATACTAATGATTGTTTAGGTTTATGCTGGGTCTTTCTAAGTATCCTTAAGTGAAATGGAGGTCACTGTACAGTTAAGTTGGCCTGGAATTGTAGGTTTTCGTTATCTTTGCTTTTAAAGGGTTGGGATACAGGCATGTGCTGTCCCACCTGACAGCTATTGAAGACTTTTCAAGACTCTTACTCTGTTTACTTGACCGTACAAAATTTTATTTGTATGTTTTGTGTGGGAATAATATTATTCCATAAGTAAACCTGGATAAGAAGCCTTAAAATTTTAGAATATTAATATAAAATCTTACAAAACAAAACATGACAAATAGAAGAATATAACTCTCCTCAGAACTGCTTGTAAGAGATATTAAATTCTTCATTACAGAGGTTCTGTTTCTCATTAAAATATGGTCAAATGGTGCAATGAATAGATATTAATTATAAATATTTTATAATGAATGAGTGTTTACTTTGTCAGAGATGGAAAAGTATATTATAAATTTGATGCAGAAATTTTTAGTAATAAAATTATGACTGAGCAAAGAATTCTTCATCTCCACAATATTCAGAATCGTGTTAAAGATTTTACTACATAAAACACTAGGAATCTCACCAAGATCTACTGCCTATGTATCATATTGTACAATTATTTGACATTTCATGAATTAATTTAATTTTATATGTTTATAAATTTTAATGTACAATAGATATTAGGAACAAGTATATATAAGAAAGCCTGCTTTTGATTGTATTTATGTCAGCAATAAGTGATTACACATGATATTATGGAATTCAATCAAAAATATATTTCAAATTAATATATTAAAAGTATCATAAATGTTCATTTCTTATAATTATGACTTACAATATAATAGATTGTACTTTGTTGCTTAAATTAACATATATTGCACATACAAATGTAAATTACAATGACTTAATAATTATGAAAGTAGTTTAGAATAGTTGATAATGAAACTAATAAAATATATACGTAACTCAAACACAGGAGAGTCGTGGCTCCAAAGAATTGCAAAAATAATTCCAAATTGAGGTCTGTATTTAATAAACTACTTTTACTCCCACTCATTTATAATTCTATATTATACCACACATTTCTTCTATAAACTTTTATTCACACATTTTATATTAAATGGTTTCAATTATGTGCTTTTGTCACAGTTTTTAATGGATATTAAAACCCATATAGTATAGTCCATGAATCAAAATCTCTGTAAATGTTGCTTTATAGAAAATTTGTAAAATTTTGATGAATTTATGTTTTATTGGGTAACAGTGAGTTACTTTTTTGATATGTATATAAAGAAATAACCTTGTACACAACAGCTAAATTAGTAACAGTTTTAATCAGTGACAATTGCAAACAAAAATCAAATTAATGTAGTCAAAGTAAAAGGATATTTAAAATATAAAAAATGAAAAATATAAAAGACATTTGTATTGGTTAACCTTCATCTAGAATATGCAACATAATCTATAGTGTTTTAGAGATCTAACGTATCTACGTACTTTGGCCTGAATTTCAGGCACGACAAAACAGAGAAACAGGCCTGTCTCAGCTTCATGTCTCCCAGTATCAAGAGATATGAATGGAATGAAGGAAAAGCTATATATACAACATGACAAAATACAGTGAAAATATTTTTCTTTAGTAATTTATGGTTCCAAATTTGTATTAAGACAGACAGAATAAAAATGGTGTATAATAGGAAAAATAAAATCACATTTTGCAAGGCTTTGACGTGGGCCATTGTGCTGGCATCTCTGCTTCTGTGAATATGCTGCTGCATCTTCTTGTGATGTGTCCACAGGGAGAAGATGAGCAGAAGACAAGTTGATAGGGACAAAACAAAGGGGACAGACAGGAAAATAATGTGAATGCTTAACAACTGCCTTTGACAATTTGCTTGATAATAAGAAACAAAGCTGCAAGATATGTTTCTTTGATATTCATTTATACATATATTAATTTCTAAGTTCAGTAGTATACTATTTAAAATCAAGAGGACTAGTGACATTTGCAGTGTGACTAAAACTACCTTTTCAACTC
This sequence comes from Grammomys surdaster, assembly GCF_004785775.1. Classification (NCBI taxonomy): domain Eukaryota; kingdom Metazoa; phylum Chordata; class Mammalia; order Rodentia; family Muridae; genus Grammomys; species Grammomys surdaster. The sequence continues at coordinate 9,265,629 of NW_021604792.1, forward strand.
GCCACTTTAGATAAAGAAAAAGAGAGTTAGAAAAATTGGATATCTTGAGAAAATAAAATACACTGAGGCCTGTAGCAAGCCAGATGCTGAAATGGTTGGCTATAACCCAAACATTATTAATGACTTGTATCATCCTTGAAGTCCTAGTTAAACCCGAATATGAAAAGAAGATGACTAAGCTTATAAATAAAAAGCAGAGATGAAATATTCTGGAGATTGCCAAAGCAGTGAGGATTTGATTAACTAATGACATTTTCTTTCTCTTAACCCAGTCCATACAGTGCACCAAGGCCATGAACCCATTTCCTACAATTCCAACTATTAATTCCATGAATAAAATGATTGCGAGTGTGGTATGGAAAATAATAAATATTGTCTTCAAAAGATGCTGCATTTTATTTATTAGTTATAAAGATTTGCTCACATATCCATTTGAAATATAATTTTTAAAATTACTGTTTAGACAATTTTTGACAGTTTCTGAGTTGATTCTTATAACATGCTTTTTTTCTTAACTCTTTCCCACACATTAACAAAGGAGCAAAAGTTTGACAGTGATGGAGCCTGAATATCTTTCCATGAAAGTGTGTCTCCTCACATAGCTCAGGAGTGCCAGACCAGAACTTCTTTGCTCACACACAGCTCCTGTTGCATTTTCTAGACAATGAGAAAGGAAAGGTAGGAACTCACATGCTTGCATGAAAATTTAAACATACTATTTTCATAACTTTTCTATATTAGCATCAATGTATGTGTTTTGTTATGACTGTGTATTGAGCAAAACAATTTTATAAATTCTCAAATATATACAATAAACAGTAAAATATTAACAGATACTGAACTTTCTTAGGAAAAGGCTTTATAAGTACTGCAAATTTCAGACACCTTGCAAGATGAGTTCCTTAACTCTCATGTTATGATGTTTCATAATGTCATGACAGTCTTTATAGTTTCAATTTTAAGTAGTAAACATAAGGTTGCCGTTTTATGTCACTTACATGAATTCATAAATACAATACTCACATATACGTACATATTTATTGAGATTCAAAATATTTTTAAATTCTTCTATAATGTATCCATATTGGTCAATATTTATGGTACATATGGATCATGCTTAGTATTGTATAAGTTGGTCTCTTCATGCTTTTGCTATGCTTTACATGTTACCTGATGCATTAAGTCTTCGCTATCCATGAATTTAAGATGGAAAACTTTTGTGCTGTTGCCAGTCAAGATGAAGATTAGCTAAACCACAAAGCAAGACACTTCTTTATTCCTGCTGTCTCCTTTGATTGTTAGAACAGCTTCTTCATTATCAAGATACACCATCAGACTGTACGTGACTACAGTCAACTGCATCCAGAGTCTTCATTTTAAATATAACTCACTGTCACCAAAAGTGATGAAGGATGTCATATATTCTAGGAAAGATGAAGAAATGAGAAATTTGATACACTGATAATTCAGTATATAAAGAGCAATATAGGACTTAATGAACTAAATTTAGGAGTGGTTGACAAATGTAGTGTAGATGGCAACAAACCACATGAAGTGATTTAGAATTTTTGATATTAGTACATTCAGTCCATGAAGGAATACTGAGCAAAGAAAGCAAACAATTTGAAGAATCAGAATCATCCATCATTTATGTAGTAAGAACCATTCATGTAGCTAGCATGTTGATAATGGGCTGCTGTGGCACATATCAAGGAAACATCTATGAACAGAACAACACACATACCTTCAGTGTAGAGGTAGAATGTTCCCTGTGGCTTGCTTTCTTCTAAATAGCAAAGTGAGTTCAGTATGAAGACAAAAAAATAGAAACATGATAAGGGGTGGAGCTGAGTGGAATGGGTACAGATAGTGAGTCTTCATGGGCTTTCAGGAAAGCCTCAGGACTTGGATTTCAGGCAAGAATTATACTCACATTCACAGAGCTCTTCCAGATAACTTTAATTGTGACTTGGAATCATTACAGTTTCCTCCTCACCAACAGCAGATCCTGAGGAGAGAGTCTTTCTACAGAAGCTGAGAATAGTACACAGCATTATTCCAACACTTCATCTGCACAATAAAATTAAAAGACTGCTTGAATTCAAAATCCAGAATGCAGAATGCAGTACATTGGAAATGATGCACTTTTCTGTTTGTCAATTTTCTGTAATTATACCAAAACTTTCATTAAATATGAGTGCCTCAGAGTAAAGTGCCCTCACCTATTCCAAAGCCAGTGTTAATCTATCTGTTTGATTTATAATTAATTGTATATTATTTTAATTTTTATTTTTGAGTGCTTGATTGAATGATTACACAAAATTCAAATATTCACAGAAAGTTTAATCAACTATGATTTTATTTCTCCATGTCAAAATAATATGCCAATAATAATAATTTGATGTATATTTTTCAATCAATATTTATTTTATGATACTAAATGAGTCTGTGACAAGCTAAGCGAAATGAAACAGGGAAAATTTCCTGAACAGGACACCAATGGCTTTTGCTCTAATATCAAGAATTGACAAATGGGACTTCATAAAACTGCAAAGTTTCTGTAGGGCAAAGGACACAGTCAATAGGATAAAATGACAACCAACAGCTTGGGAAAAGATCTTTATCAATCCCACATCTGATAGAGGGCTAATATCCAATATATACAAAGAACTCATGAAATTAGACTCCAGACAACCAATTAACCCTATCTAAAAATGGGGTATAGAGCTTAACAAAGAATTCTCAACTGAGGAAACTGGTATGGCTGAGAAGTACCTAAAGATATATTCAGCATCCTTAGTCATCAGGGAAATGGAAATCAAAACATTCCTGAGATTCCACCTCACACCAGTAAGACTGACTAAGATCAAAATCTCATGTGATAGTAGATCCTGGCAAGGATGTGGAGAAAGAGGAACACTCCTCCATTGTTGGTGGGATTGCAAGATGGTGCAACCTCTCTGGAAATCAGTCTGGCAGTTACTCAGAAAATTGGACATAGCATTACCGGAGGACCCAGCTATACCACTCCTGGGCATATACCCAGAAGATGCTTTAACATATAACAAGGACATATGCTCCACTATGTTCATAGCAGCCTTATTTATAATAGCCAGAAGCTGGAAAGAACCCAAATGTCCTTCAACAGAGGAATGGATACAAAAAAATGTGATACACTTACACAATGGAGTATTATTCAGCTCTTAAAAACTATGAATTCGAGAAATTCTTAGTTAAATGAATGGAACTAGAAAATATCATCCTGAGTGAGGTAACCCAATCACAAAAGAACACACATGGTATTCACTCACTTATTATTGGAAATTAGCCCAGAAGCTTGAAATACCCAAGACTCAACTCACAGACCACATGAAGCTCATGAAGAAGGAAGACCAAGTGGGGGCACTTCAGTCCTTCTTAGTACAAGTAACAAATACTCAGGGGAGCATATGGTGACAAAGTTTGGAACAGAAACTGAAGGAGGTGCAGTCTGGAGACAATTCCATATGGGTATTCATCCCATGTGCAGTCACCAAAGGTAGATGCTGATTTGGATATCAGGAAGTGCATGCTGACAGGAGCCTGATATAGTTGTGTCCTTAGAGGTCTGCCAGACTTTTACATATTCAGACGTGGATGCTCACAGCTAACCATTGAACTGATCAAGGTGTTCCCAATGGATGAATTAGAGTCAAGACAGAAGCCCCATGAGGAGAGCAACAATATCAACCAACTAGAGATCCCAGGGTCTAAATCACCAGCCTGGGAGCACTTAGGGAGGGATCTAAGGCTCCAGTTCTATATGTAAGGGAGGATGGCCCTGTTGAGCATAGGTGGGAGAGGAGATCCTTGGTCCCATGAATGCTGGATGCCATGTGTAGAGGAATTTGAGGGTGGGGAGGTGGGAGTGGGGGGGTATGTAAAGGCACATCCACAGAGAAGTAGGAGGAGGGGCAATGGGATAGGGGGTTCCTGGGCAGGGGGTGGGGATTGGGTTAAGGGGATAACATCTGAAATCCAAATAAACTATCCAATAAAAAAAAGAAAGAAACAGGTTTAAGACAACTGAATCACCTGGAAAAGAAACCCTCCAACTTGTTGAGCTGCAGGATCTCCAGGTTATGCAATGCACTGAAGTCTCCAGCTATATGGACCCATGCTAGGGTGAGAATTTAGTGATGATTCTGTCTTTTGAGTTACTTATATTAATATTAGTAATCCTTCATACATATTTCCATTTGTAACACCAATAAAATTCATTAGGTCCCCAAGTTAAACTTTTGTAGTTTTGACATGTCACCAGTTCCAAATAGGGGAGAGTAGATTATTGTTCATTTCTCCAAAAGAATATTTTCACATCACAGTATTTAAATCCAATCTGAATGTGGTTGTTTACTCCCAAGAGATTATGGGCAACATACAATAGAATTGTTAGGTTTAAGGAAAAATGTTGACACAAAGTTTTATAGATATGAAAATGGGTGGATCTTGGAGGACTTGGGGTAGAGGGGTAAAATTTATCAAAATATAGAATATGAAATTCTCAAAACTAATGAAAGAATTTTAAAACATGGTACATCAGTGGTAGCAGTTTACTTAGGCACATCTCAGTTGATCACAATCCTCCCAAAATTTTTAATTTTTGTATTGTAATCTAGGTACTGGGTTTCCAAATTTTACTAGCTGACGTGATAAAACCAAAAGCTATGCATGGGTTTGCAAATAGAAGTATAGCAGTAAAATATAAGATATTATGCTTCTGCATGTGAGTAAATGAGATTATTAGCTTCAAGTGAAACCTTAACCTTGGAAGATGAAGAAAGCAAAACATGAAATACCTGAATAGGGGCAAGTTTGTTCTCTTTGAGGTATAATAAGCCTGAATTGAAATCACTGTATGTCACAGTGCTGTCCTTTTTTCTTTGTGGTTAGTCCAATAAATAAGGAAGAGAACTTTAACACTACTAGTAACCAAACAGTGATAGAATTTCATGTTCGACTGTGGACCCCTTTTACATGAGCATGACAGGCAACATCTTTCAAACAAGAACCTGCATGCACTCTGTTTCTTTGTTTCTTAGAATATATTTGACAAAACCCAGGGGGATAGTTTCATATACAATGCCATAATAGACCTGAAGGTCAACATCTGAATGGTAGTTTTTCTCACTCAATGAGTGTAGTAGAGGATCTGGAATGAGATTGCCTCTTGCTTTCCATTTGTTTGTGTAAGCTATGCCATGCTCTTGAGTGTGAGCTTGACTTAGTTCACATCTAATAAAGAGACTAGAACTATTGCATAGGGATATCACTCCTTGCAGTGCTTGCTTGTTTTATTACCTTCCTCTAGGTGGTAAGGTCTTGAATTTATCTAAATTTCATTTTCTCTAAATATGATCAGTTTTCTATTGAGACCCTTTGAAAAGGGATAGGCTATGTGACAAGGCATAGGTTCTCTTGCCAAAACCTAATGAAGATCTCAAGGTTGACATTGAGCAAGTGAACTTCAATGTTGGTTAGCTTCCACATTTTCCACAAAGTAATCACAGGGAGTTTTAATCTTATGTACATACATACACACACACACACACACACACACACACAAACATATATATATATATATATATATATATATATATATATATATATATATATATACAGTTTTATTTAATTAAGCTTTACCCAAATCTTGTTACTTAAAGCTACCTTGTGGGAAGTGGTTTGTTTTAAAGACATAAATAATAAATACTTCAGAAGAGAGAGCTCATGATGTGTTCTTATCAAAAATATCAAATAACACAAAAGTAATAGAAACAAAACAAATCTTTCTTATTTTATAAACTTTATGTATGTATTTTTGTTGTGGCCTTGATGGTCTCTACAAGAGGCTCTGCATTTTATTAATGTCAGAAACATGCTTAGTAAGAAAAGAATATAGGTAAACTCATCCCCACAGGCTAGAGGGTAACCCTATATATATTCCTTACTGTGGCTGTCAATTACTTTGTTGTTCTAAGGAAGTCAAAACAAACTTTGGACAGGTGACTTAAGAAAAAGCCACTTGAGTAATTCTCATGAGCTCAGGACAGAAGAGTAAGATATACCCATGTAGTTATGTAAAATCAGAGATTAATACCTGCTGCCTGAAATTGTCTGAATTAGTCTGCTTATTTAGCTCCCTGGTTTAACTTTATCCTCTAGTTAAAATTAAAAACAAACAAACAATAACAACAACAACAACAACAAAAACAACAGTAGAACCGCAGAGCAGTGGTGGCACAGACCTTTAACTCCAGCTGCTGTATAGAGTGACTTCTAGGAAAGCCAAGGGGATACAGAGAAACCCTCAAAATAACAACAAAAACAAGTACAACGACAACAATAATATAAAAACTTACTTCTTATATAAGAAGGGAATGAACTCTCTTATGTTAAGTATCCACTATATTTACATTGCAAATCGGTATTCAAAACATACTAGTTTTGTACTAACTGTTTTTTGAATTAAGTTTTCCTCTTCTGAGAGCTCCAATAGCTGAGAAAGAGAAGCATCTTTGAATTACTTCTATTTCTCTACATTATTTATTTTACTTCAGTATTGTAAATCATAGTTCTAGAGACAGATTTGAGAAGAATTCAAGTCCTCCATCCTGGCCTTAGATTTTTACTTCATTTTAGGTCCATGATGCAGAGAAGATATTTCAGCAGATTTAAATAATTGAAGTGGTAATTATTTGAAAGTCTAGTTTTAAAAGACTCTTCATTCTTCAAAATTCATTGTATACTCTGATACTTTGGGAGTGGGTATTAGCATTATAGATAGAATATAATTAAGGAGAACAAGTGTTCATATATACCATGGAAAAAACAAAGAGAACAAAAAGTTATCATTTCAAGTAATTTTTAATTGCAATGTTAAAAGTTAAGGGAATTTTTTTCTTTTAAAATAATATTTACTAAATGTGGACAGTTTGGGGTATTCCTGATTCATTCATTCTGTGTCTCTCTGTCTCTGTCTGTCTCTGTCTCTGTCCCTCTTTCTGTCTCTCACTCTGTCTCTCTCTCTCTGTGTCTCTCTCTGTCTCTCTCTCTCTCTCCTTCCTCCATCCTGTCATTCTGTGGGGAGCCTCCTGGCCTGAATAAGATAGAAGGCATGGAGTAGGACTCTGGTGATGGCTTAAAGTCTGAGGGTTTCAGGACATTTTAATTCTCTTACTGTACTTAACTCCTGATAATTTCTAAAAAAAAAAAAAAAAGCCTAAAATTTTTCTGGCTCTTTCTGAGGGTAAAAGGCTGCTGGTTTAGGCAATTAATACCTGTAGCCTAACAGCAGAAGATTGATTAAGCATTGTGACCTTTGTTCTATCTCAGCAGGGGCTGCACAGCTTTAACTTTGAGCTTATAGTCAAAAGTCTCAGGAAGAAAAAGGGACACTTAGAGAAGAGATTATGGTGTTTATTACTAAGTTTTAAAAAGATTCCTATGAAAGCAATCTAAAGGGAAAAGCGGTAATATCCTAAAGGGTAAAAGGGAAAAATTCTTCTAAGTAGGGAAAGATAAAAAGTTCTTCTCTAATTAGGAAAAGGCAAAAAATTTCTTTTTTTACTTCTCATCTCTTTGTCTTCAGTATTTATACATTTTTCAGAACACATGACTACATGTTAAACAGTTCATAGGTTCACACAAAAAATCAAATCATAAATCATAAATTAAAGTTTACAACAGAGCGTGTTCACATACATATGCATTATGAGTAATTATCTGACTAAACATCCATCATCTGTCACTGCTCCACAGGTTCACTGAAGGTTAAATACCATAACTAAGTTATTAGTGAAGTTTTATATAGAAAATTCCAGTCAATATTTTATCTTCTGTCCTAGCACCTATAATAAATCCTTAGTTCCATTTTTATGAACTTTGGTGAAGTGTTTTACAACCTCTTGGAATGTGCTCTGAGTAGGAGAAAGTCTGGTTACTAACTGAGAGCAATTAACTGGCTACACTTGGGAGACTGGCAGAGTTCTCATTGTAGTTTTGACTATCAGAAAAGGACCTAGTAGCAGTGCCACTATAAAAGAGCTTAATAATCACTGATATAATTTTAGGAATTCTTATAGGATTATCATTTAGACTTAAGTCATCTCTTTGTCTATATAGCTTCACTACAAGACAGTACATCTTCATGGATCTGCAGAGATCTCTTCCAAAGTGGTGGGCTATTACTTAGTGATTGTCATATACATTTAATAATAGTAGGAAAAGCATATTACTAGCAGGAATATTTTCTAAAATGAATTCTCTTATGGCCTTGTCTAAGAAGAATGAATTTGTCACAGATTATATAATAACCTGAAGCAGATCATCTCAGGAAGATCATCTGCTAGTATTAGCTTGTCATACTATAACTCTTGACATCATACTGTCTCTTTTATCAGCCCTCATGCTCATTTTATAAACTATGTTTGAGTGGAATGATGTGGAATTACATGAGCAACTAATTTTATTTAGTCTGTTGAGCCAAGTGAAAGAAAACCTGAGTAAATCCTGTGGCAAATTGGCAGACATATTGTCTTGCTGTCTCTTTTAGACTGAAGTCCCCCGTCCCCTGAGAGGAATGAGAGAAACTCATAATACCTGGAGAGTAAGAATTTACTAGGTTAGTAATCCTCCTAGAATGTACAAGGCACAAGTCTTTTATCCAAAATTATTTAAGAAAAAACAACCACCAGGGAGAGAAGGCTTTTTTGTGCTATCTCACTTCCCAAATGCTGACTGTTGCTTGGATAGATGCAGCTATCTTGAGAAGCCCATATGCCTGTAAGTAAGTAACTCCATACCTATCCTTCCATAAGAAACTCAAATAAACTCAATGGCTCAATAAGCTGGACATGAATAAAATCATTCGTTGGTTTGTCATTAGTGCTTTATCTGGGCTGAGTGTTTTACCTGGAATATATGACAGTACATCCTTCAATAAATGTTGTTTGGTAATAACAAACAATTGTGCAAAACCATTTTCATGGTAGATGTATTACACACTATCTACTTTTGTGTGACCTGTGAAACTATCAAATTAGGAAGTGCAAAAGTTTGTTTACCTTCATAATTACATCTTTATGTAAATTTATTATTACTTGACAATTACATTTCTTCCCTAAATTTCATAATTAGTATTCCTTTATAATTTTTATTTTATAGACTAGAGTATAAACATAATCACCACCAATCTATGATATATAAAAAACTAAATATGATAAAGAGGAAAGAGCAAAATATATGTAAAAAATATGTATTCTATGTAATTTGTAGTAAATTCCAGTTTACTCTAACAGAACAATCTCCACTAGAGTTACTACCTATAATTTCCAGATGAAATGAAAACATTCTCTACATAAAAAATCTCTACACGTGACAGTATGTGTAGATTTTTTATCATATATTAGAAAGCCAAGAAGTTAATTTATCAGAGAATAGAGATTCTGATTCTGAACTCTGTAAAACCCTCAGGCCAGTATGTTCACAAGTGTCAAGAAATAAGTCACTTTATAATAATGATTATATAAACCATATAGACTCTTATAGCTCAATAAATTAATCATCAATTATATTTTAACATTCCATCTCACCTTGATATTGTCATTAGTTTCATTTAGTGTTTAACATTAATCTGAAGTCTTAAATAAGGATACAGACATTAATTGAAGAATTAATATCACACAGAAATAATCACTGTTATATATTAATTATTGTTTAGGTTTATGTTGACTCTAAGTAGCCTTAAGTGTGTAGGTCACTGTCCAGCTATGTTGGCCTTGAATTCTAGTTTTCCATTATCTCTGCCTTTCAAGAGTTGAGATACAGGCATGTGCAACCACACCTGGCAGTTGAATACATTTCAAAATTTTTGTTTGGTTTGCTTGACCAAACACAATTATATTTGCATATTTTGTATTTTTGTCTGAGAATAATATTATTCCATAAGTTGTAAACTAGGACAAGAAGCCTTAAAATTATAGAATATTAATACAAAATATTACAAAAGAAAACATGACAAATAGAAGAATGTAACACTCCTTGGAACTGCTTGTAGGAGTTGTTAAATTTCTTTTTTTCAGAGGTTATGTTTCTCATTAAAATATGTTTAAATGGTGCAATGAATAGGTATTAAGTATAAATATTTTTCAATAAATGAGTAAATGTTTTCTGGGAGTATGGAAAATTATATTATAAATTTGATGCAGAAATTTTTAATAATAAAATTATGACTGAACAAAGAATTATTCATATGTAGTAAAACTCAGAATCATATCATACTGAACATTTAACTGGATAAAACACTAGGCATCTCATCAAGATCTACAGTATAGGTATCATGTTGTAGAACTATTTGACATTATTCTATTAATTAATTTAATTTTATAGGATTTTAAATTTTAATGTACATTAAATATTGAAAACAAGTACATATAAGAAGACCTGCTTTTAATTGTATGTGGGCAATCAATAAGATATTACACATTCTGTTATGGATCCAAAATAGTAAATAAATCAAAAATAATATTTCAAATTAATATTTTAAACTATCTGAAACTTTAATTTCTTATAATTATGCATTAAAATTAACATACATTGGACCTGCAAATGTAAATTACATTGTCTTAATAATCATGAAAGTATTTCAGAATGGTTGGTAATGAAACTAATAAAAAGTTTACATAACTAACACAGGAGCCTCATGGCTCCAAAGAAGCGACAAAAATAATTCTAAATTGAGATCTGTATTTAATAAACTACCTTTGTTCCCATTGCTTACAATTTATATCATCCTACACATTTCTTCTATAAAGTTTTATTCATACATTTCATATTACATGGTTTCAATTACTTGCTTTTATCACAATTTTTTAATGGATATTAAAACACACGAAGTATAGTTCCTGAGTCAAAAATCTCTGTAATTGATGGTTGATAGAAAATTTATAAAATGTTGATTTATTTATGTTTTAGTGGGTAACAATGAGGTCCTTTTTGATGTATACATTAAGAAATAGCCTTGTACATAACTAGCTAAATTAGTAGTAGCTTTAATCAGTGATAATTACAAACAGAAATCAAATTCATACAATAAAATCAAAGGATATTTAAAATGTAAAAATTAAAAATACAAAATATATTTGTATTGGTTAATCTTTGTCTAGAATATACAACATAACGTATAGTGTTTTAGAGACCTAAAATTTCTATATAATTGGCCTGAATTTCACCCACCGCAATATAGAGAGACAGGCCTGTCTCAGCTTCATGTCACCTAGAATCAGAATATATGAATGGAATGAAGGAAAAGCTGTATATACAACCTGACAAAATACAATGAAAATATTTTTCTTCAGTAATTCATATTTCCAAATTTGTAATAACAGAGACAGGATAAAAACGGAGTATAGCAGGAGAAAGGCAATCATGGTTTGCAAGGCTTTAAAGTGGGCCATTGTTCTGGCATCTCTGCTTCCATGAACATGCTGCTGCATCTTCTTGTAATGTGTCCATAGGGAGATGATGAGCAGGAGAAAAGTTGACAGGGACAAAATAAATGGGACAAACAAGAAAATAATGTGCAGGCTTATCACATGCCTTTGACAATTTGCTTGGTAATAAGAATGATAGCTGCAAGATATGTTTCTTTGGTATTCATTTATGCATTTATTAATTTCCAAGTTAATTAGTAAAATACTTAAAATCAGGAGGACTGTCGATACCAGTAGTTTAAATGAAACTACTTTTTCAACTCTCCATTTTAGATAAAGAAAAAGAGAGTTAGAAAAATTGGATATCTTGAGAAAATAAAGGACACTGAGGCATGTAACAAGCCAGATGCAGAAATGGTTGACTATAACCCAAACATTATTAATGACATGTATCATCATTGAAGTCCTAGTTAAATCAGGATATGTGAAGGAGATGACTAAACTTATAAACAAGAAACAGATATAAAAAATTCTGGAGATTGCCAAAGCAGTGAGGATTTGATTAACTAATGACATTCTCTTCCTCTTAACCCATTCCATGCAGTATACCAGGGCCATGAACCCATTTCCTATAACTCCAATTACTAATTCTATGAATAAAAGGATTAAAAGTGTACTGTGAGAAATATTGAATATTGTCTTCAAAAGATGCTGCATTTTATTGTCATAAAGGTTTGCTCATATTCATTTGAAATATAATTTTTTAAATTGTTGTTTAAGGTGATATTTTTGGCAATTTCTGAGTTGATTCCCATAACATGATTTTTCTTAACTCTGCCACACACACTAACACAGGAGCAAACATACAGGTTTGATAGATATGGAGTCTGAATCTTTTTCCATAAAAATGTGTATCTTCACACAGCTCAGGAATGCCAGACCAGAACTTCTTTGTTCACACACAGCTCCTGTTGTATTTTCTAGACAATGATAAAGAAAAGGTTGGAAATGCACATGCTTGTGTGAAAATGAAAACACATTATTTTCATGACTTATCTATATTTGCTTCAATGTATGTATTTTGTTATGATTGTGTCCTGTGCAAGACACTTTTAGAAATTCTCAAATATATAAAATAAACAACAAAATTAACAGATATATACTTTCTTAGCTAAAAGGCTTTATAATTCTGCAAATTTCAGACCTTGTCATATGAGGTCCTTAACTCTCATGTTATGATGTTTCACAATGTCAAGAGGGGATTTATTCTTCTAATATTAAGTAGTAAAAATAATAGTGCCTTGTAATCTTACATCCATAAATACCTATGTACAATGTTCACACATAAGTACATATTTATTGAGATTGAAAAATCTTTTTAAATTTTTTCTATAATGTATCCTCATTGGTCAATATTTCTTGTACATATTGATCATGCTTAGTATTCTACAAGTTGGTCATTTCATGCTTTTTATATGCTTTACATGTTACCTGATGTAATAAGTCTTGGCTATCCTTGTATTTTTGATGGAAAACTCTTCTTGTGCTGTAACCAGTCAAGAATGAGGATTAGCTAATCCACAAAGGAAGACACCTCTTTATTTGTGGCCTCTCCTTTGAAGGGATAACAGACTCTTCCATTTGCAACTTGCACCATTAGACTATCCAACTCTAATCAACTGCCTCTAGTACCTGCAATGTAAGTGTAAGTGATTGTCCCCAAAGCAGATGACAGATGTCATACATACACGCTGGGAAGATGAAGAATGAGTAATTTGATAGACAGATAATTCAGCATCTAAAGAGCAATACAGTGCTTAATGAACTAAATTTAGCAATGGTTACCAAATATAGTGTAGGTGGTAGTGAACAACATGAAGTGATTTAGTGGTTTTAACTATTAGGACATTCTCTACCTGAAGGAATACTGCTCTCTCTCTCTCTCTCTCTCTCTCTCTCTCTCTCTCTCTCACACACACACACACACACACACACACACACACACAGATAAACAATTTGAAGACTCAGAATTTTTCATCATTTGCATGGAAAGATCCATCCATGTAGATAACATGTTGGTAACAGGCTGGTTTGGGAGATGTCAGAGAAACATCTAAGAACGGAAAAACACACATACCTTCAGTGTAGAGGCAGGATGTTCCCTGTGACTTGGATCCATCCAGGTAGCAAATGAGCTCAAGTATGAAGAGAAACAAATAGAAACAGGACAAAGGGTGGAGCTGAGTGGAATGGGTACTGATAGTGAGACTTTCAGGAAAGCCCCAGAACTTGGATTTCCAACAAGAATTACACTCACCTGCATGGGACACTTCCTGATAACTTTCATTCTGACTTAGAATCATCATAGTTTCATCCTGAGCAACAGCAGATCCTGGAGAGAGAGTCTTTCTCAGAAGCTGAGAATGGCACACAGCATTATTCTAACATTTCATCTACAAAATAAAATTAAAAGTCAGCTTGAATTCAAAATCCAGGATACAGTGCATTGGAAATGATATACTTCACTGTTTGTCAATTATCTGTCAATATACCCGAACTTTGTTTAAATCTAAATGTCTCAGAGCAAACTCCCCTCACCCATTCCAAAGCCAGTGTTAATAATATAATTGTTATATCTAGAATTTATTGTATTTTATATTATTTTTATTTATTACACTTGATACACTGATTGAAACAATGCCAAATATTCACAAATTTTATTTATTCCTCCATGATAAAGTAAATACGCCCATAGTGATAATTTGAGGTATATAATTCTATCAGTACTTGCTTCTTGATATTAAAAGTGTATCAGATATCAGAGGGTTGAACAAGGCTTTGATTCCAACTGAGTCATCTCATCTGGAAAGTAAACCCTTCAACTCTCATTGCTGTCGCCAATGCTAGGGTGAGCTTTTAGTGATGTATTTGTCTTTGAGTCACTTATGTTCCCATCAATAACCCTTTAAACATATTTCCATTGGTAAGCACAGTAAAACTCATTGTGTTATCACACTGGAATAAGGTACTTTAAACTGTCACCCATTCCAGTTTTGGGTTAGTAGATGTTTGTTCCTATTACATAACAGGACTTAAATCCATTCTGAAAATGGTTGGTTCCAACATTTTATGGAAAACACACTATAGACTTGATAAGTTTAAGGAAAACTGATAACACAAAGTTAGATATGTTTAAAAAGGGGTGGATCTCTGATGATGTGGGGGAGAGGAATACATAGTATCAAACTGTAATATATGAAAATCTTTAATAATAATAAAATATTTTTACACCATGGAAAAACAGTGATAGGTTAATTAGACAAAGCTCCGATGATCCTTCTCTAAATTTAAATGTTTCTACTGTGATCAAGGTACTGGATTTCAAAATTTTCCTAGCTGACATGAAGAACCCAAAAATTATGCATGGGATAGCAAAATTACAGCAGTAAAATGCAAGGCAGTATGCTTCTTTTACATGCTAATAATGAGACTTTATCTTCCACTGAAGCTTTAACTTTGAAAGATAAAGAAAGTGAAACATTAAATTCATAAATAAGACCAAATTTCTTCTCTTTTAAGAATAATAAACCAGCATTGAAAAAGTTGTATAACACATCGCTATACTTTTCTGATCGAAGGTAGTCAAATAATTAAGGAAAAGAACTTAAACACATGACTAGTAAACAAATGAAGATAGAATTTCATTTTAGACATTGGATCCCAATGCATGAGCATGACAGACAACAACTTTCAAACAAGAATCTGCATGTACTCTGTTTCTTTGTTTTTAGCTTCTATTTGATAAAAACCAGGAGAATATTTTTATATTTATAAGCAAATATTGACCTGAAAGCCAACAACTGAATGATGTGTTCTCTCTCTCAGTGAGTGTAGTAGGGAATTGAGAATGAGATTGCCTCTTGCTTTCCGTTTATATGGATAAGCCATGCCATGAGTGTGAGCTTGACTTACTTCATTTTTAATAAATAGAACAAAATTATTGTATAGGGATTTCACTTCAGGCTGTGTTAGATTTGGGTGCTTCCTGTAGCCTGAAATGTCTTAATTCTTTAAGTTTATATAAATTGCCATTTCTAGTCAGACCCTTTGAAAAGAAATGGGCTATGGGACAAGACTTGGGTTCTCTGGCTAACATCCAAGTAAACTTAAAAGTGGGTTATCCTCCACATTTTTCTCAAAATAACTGCAGGGAGTTTAAAAGGCTTTAAAAATAAATGGAGTCAGTTATATATAGTTAAGATGTACTTCAACCTTGTTCTTAAAACTACCTTGTTGGATGAGTGGTTTGTTTTGATAAGAGACTAAAAAAATACACCAGAATAAAGCCATCATGATGTGTGCTTATAATTTAATGTCTACTAATAAATAAAAAAAAGAGAGACAAAATCAGTCATTTTTTTGTATTTTGTTTTTGTTTTTTGATAGAAACTCCGTGTAAGTAATTTGGTTATGGCCTTGACAGTCTCTCAAAGTCTCCCTACTGTTGATCAATGCCAGAAACAAGCTTAGTAAGAACAAAAATACAGGAAAACTAATCCCTTCTCATGAGTTAGATCTCAGGCTAGACGGCAACCCTATATATAACCTTTGCTGTGGATCTTAATGACAATATTGACTTGAAGTCAGGACATAATTTGGACAGCTTATTTAGGAGAAAGCCACCTCAGTAGCTCTCAAAACATCAGGAGTGGAGACTAAAGTATTCCCAGGTAGTTCTCCAAAATCAGAGATCAGTTTCTGCTGCCTGAAATTGTATAACTCAGTCTGATTATTTAGTTCCATGCAGTTTATCCTTATCCTCTAGTTAAAATTAAAAACTAGAGAACCATGGACTAATGCTGACACAAGCCTTGACCCCAGCACTCAGGAGGCAGTGGAGTGGGAGTGTCTCTGAATTCAAGGCGAGCCTCGTCTATAGTGTAGGTTATAGGAAAACCAAGACTACACAGAGAAATCCTGTCTAAAAAAAAAAGGAAAAAAAAAACAAACAGAAACAAAAAAGAAAAAACCTTCTATTTACAAAAAGTGATCCCTCTTATGTCAGGCATTAAATCTACATTAAAAAAACACTTAAATCATAGTGAATTTTCACTAATAGCCAGAAACACAGTTATTGTGTTTCTGTGATTTATGTTTTTCTCCCCCAAGAGTTTCAAGAACAGGGAAGGGAAGGATCATTGTACAAACTCTATTTCTCTATATTCTATATACCATTCCACATTGCGAGTCAGAACTCTAGAAACAGATTTGACAAGAATCCAAGTTATAAACCTGGCCTTAGATTCAACCTATTTCATTTCCATGATACAGATGGCAACACATTTAAATAATTGAATTGGTTTTATTTGCAAACATAGTTTTGAAAGTCTCTTCATTCTGCAAAATTAAATATGTTTTCTGATGCTCTAGGAGTGTATGTTAGTTTTATAGACAGAATATAGTTAAGGAAAACGAGGGTTCATTAACACAAATGAAAAACAAAAAAAATAAAAAGTTATTTCAAATAATGTAAAAGCTGAGAGACCTTTTCTTTTAAGATGATATTTACTGAAACTCAAGAGTTGTGGTTATTTCTGACTCATTCCTACTGTCTGTGTTTATATCTGTCTGTCTCTGTCTCTGAATGCCTGTCTCTTTCCCATCTTCCTCTCCCTCCCCCCTCTCTTCCTCTATCTATCTATCTCTATCCCTCTCCTCCTGTCTGAGTAGCCTTAGGTGACATGGGAATTACTGCTAAGTTAGCAGACTTATAGTTATCTCTGCCTTTCAAGTGTTGGGATACAGGCATGCATTATTACGTTTGACAAGTATTGAAGATATTTTTAAATTCTTATTTTGTTTACTTGACCAAACACATTTATATTTGTATGTTTCCTGAGGAAATAGTATCTCTCTACCAGTAATTAACCATGATGAGAATCTTTAAAATTTTAGGTTAGTAATACTAAACCTTATAAAAGAAAACTTGCCAAATTAAAAAAAAAATGTAAACCCACTCTTCAAAGCAAATATGCTATGTCTGCTCTGTATGTTAGCAAGATAATTATTTTTATAATTTTATTTCCTATATAAAAATGTTCTCTAGCAGCATTTTCTAGGCAAACTATTTTAAGATTTTGTTTGTTTCAACCTTGGAAGGTGGTTGTCAGTATTGTTGTAAATAAAGATAATATTATTTTTGGTTGCATTTTACGGATAAACTGTATTGAAGTAGCAAGCTGTTGTGAGAGAGTCCATATCTCAGCTATGTAAATCAGAGGGCCTTGATTTCCATCTTCATAGTGTGGCACCCACAGCATTCTCTAAAGTCAATTATATTATAAAATCCTGAAAAAAGAAAGCCCACAACTGAAACTACTTTTAACATTTATTAATCTTAAAAATAAAATCATAAAAACAAAGTGCATAAAAACTGAACATTTCTATGCAAAGCGTTAATGTCACAGTAACCAATACAGTTTCTTTTGGTAAATATTTGGAAAACTGTTGGGACTGGGGCGTTGGTTCAGTGAGGGCAAGCATTTCTTGTTCTTGAAAAGGATTCAGGTTTGATTCCTAGCACCCATGCGGAGGTTCTGACCTCCTCATATGCAGCAGCCACACATGTGATACTTAGACATACATGTAGGCAAAGGACTCATACACAGAATAGTATGAAATAAATTTACAAAATGTAAAAGAAATACTTAGAAAAGTATTGATTATTTGAATGCAACTATACTTATTCATTTTTATTAATCATTTTATTCATTTACATTTCAAATGATATCCCCCTTCCCAGTTACCCTTCCACAACCCCCTCATTGGATCAACTCTCTCTCCCAAGTCCCTTGCTTCTATGAGAGTGCTCCCCCATCCATTCACCCCCTCCCCTCTTGACCCCCTAGTATGCCTCTATGCTGGGGCATCAAGCTTTCCTCCCCTCCCATTGATGTTAGAAAAGGCCATTCTTTGCTACATATGTATCTGGAATACTAGCTCCCTCCATGTATACTCTTTGCTTGGTAGTTTAGTCCCTGGGAGCTCTGGGTGGTTCAATTAGTTGATGTTCTTTTATGGGGTTGCAATCCTCTTCAACTCCTTTAATCCTTCCTCTAGCTCTTCCATTGTGGTCCCCAGGCTCAGTCTGATGATTGGTTGTGAGTGTCTGCATCTATATTGGCCAGGTGCTGGTAGAAACTCTCAGGGAACAGAGATATCAGCCTCCTGTTAGCATAGACTTCTTGGCATCAGCAGTAGTATAGGGGTTTGTTGTCTGTGTACGTGATGGATCTCTAGGTGGGGAGGTTTCTGGATAAGCTCCTTTTAGCTTTGCAAGAAAAAATATGCATAGGTGTTTATTTACATCAATCATCAGACTTTATGAACTATTTGCCTACTTCATGTCTTGGCAAAATCTTTGACAATATTCTTTAGATATTTTGGGATTTTTTATACATAAATCTCACAATTAATAATGAATCCACATTGGTAATCATTCTTTCTATATAATACCAAGATAGAGCACATGATTTACAAACTCATTGCATATTTTGTGTACTGCGTTTTAAAAATTTTAATAACAAATTATTTAAAAGGATAAATACAAATTATGGAGGAGTTTTGCAGAAGATTCTTTTTAACTCTAAAACTATATATTTGTTTATTTACATGCTTGCAAACGAGAATGTATCTTCACTCCAACATCAACTCTGAAATTCAGTAGCTCTTAGAAGGCTGTATAAACAAACATCCATTTGAACTGTTTTATAAACATTCTTATTACTTCTATATAACCTGTATCAAATCCATCCACCAGCACACAAGGATGCTTTCCCACTAGAAAATAGCCATGGGATATCCACAAAGCAAGATTTTCACTGACCATAAATGAAGACCACACGAATCAGTGTGTTCATGAAACCACAACTAGTGACACAAGAGCTACATTTCATTTTTCCTCTTTTCAAAACAATTTGTTCAGACATCATGAGTTTCTTGGAAATTATTGTGACCATTGCAATTCTGTTAGAAATCATTCTTGGAACCTTTGCCAATGTCTTTATTGTTTTGGTGAACTGCATTGACTGCATCAAGAGAAGGACATTCTCCTTACCTGATCGAATTCTCATTGCTCTGGCCTTCTTCAGGATTGGTGTGCTTTCGATAATATTAATGAATTGGTGCTTAACTGTGTTTCATTTAGCTTTGTCTTTACAAGTAAGGTTTAGCATTTGTGTTGGCTGGGCGGTAACCAACCATTTTAATACATGGCTTGCAGCTATACTCAGCATACTTTATTTGTTGAAGATAGGTAATTTCTCTAATCTTATTTTTCTTGTCCTGAAAGGAAAAATCAAGAGTGTCCTTATTGGTGTACTTTTGTTGAGTTTGGTGCTTTTATCTCCTAATCTTATGATGGTAAACACGTCTGAGATAACCCAAGCGTATAGACACAGAGGCAACTTGACTGGGAAAACCAAACTGACTTATTTCATGAACTTAACAGCTATGATCACTTTCACTCTGGACAATGTCATTCCCTTCACCATATCCATGATCTGTTTTCTTCTGTTAATCTATTCCCTGTGTAAACACCTTAGGACAATGAAGCTTTATGGAAAAGGATCCCACGATCCTAGTGCTTCAGCCCACATTAAGGCTTTGAAAGCTGTGATCTCCTTTCTGTTATTATTTTCCATGTTTATTCTGTCTCTAATCATATCAGGTTATAATTATACAAAGTCTCTAAATGAACCAGTCCACGTGATCTGCCAGGCTATTGGAACCTTGTATCCTTCAAGCCATTCTTATATCTTGTTATGGGGAAATAAGAGGATCAAACGGGCCTTTGTGTTGGCAATGATACAGATGAGGGCAAGGCTCTGTCTAAAAGAACAGAATCCTTGAAGTGTTTCCATCAATTTAAGAGACATAGTCTGATTAGTAGCATAGTCTGTAGCACTTTATGCTTTCTATTGCTTTTAAAACTGGACTATGTGCAAATTGTTTGTAAAGAAATTTCTAGAAAGCATTTTATCTCAGCCTATTAAATTAGAGATTGTGTTTGTGTACATGTACAAAATGTACAAGAAAACCTATCTATAGAATTTTCTTAATATTATTTTTGTAAAACCTATATAATTATTCAAACTATGATTAACATTTTTCAGAATTATGAAGGCAGGCATGACTAAAATAAATGTTTATTTATCTTCTTCACAATAACTTTATGAGGTATTTTATGCATTATTTCAAGCAGCTTGTTCCAAGAAATTGTTGCTGTTCCTATTGTTCTTTGTACCACGTGTATATATTTTGTATATATTTATCAAATATTTTTAGAATTCTGATAAGTTATCGCATTCTGATCAACCCTAAACATGTATATATGCAAGAAGCAAAATTAAATGGACTCAATAGGTTTTTTTGTGTGATTGTGTGTGTGTGTGTGTGTGTGTGTGTGTGTGTGAGAGAGAGAGAGAGAGAGAGAGAGAGAGAGAGAGAGAGAGACTTGGTAAAAATGTTAAGGGAGTAGGAAGAAGAGTTTAAAAAGTAGAGGGCTGGTGAAAATGATATAAATACAGTACTCATGGTATAGGTTTGTATATTTCATTCTTACAACTAAACTTCCTCCAATGATATATCACTACCTTGGATCTCATTTCACTCATTGAACAAGAGGCTACCAAATCCTTGAGACACCAGAACCAGAATATTTTGTATGAAAAAGACTATTTTCAATAAAAAGAACAATATAAAAGATGCTGTTAAGTGAAGTGAGTGTTAAGTGCCATCAGTTGTGTATGGGTTTTTGTGAGATTCTAGATAGATTTGTTAAATCTAACAATGTCACAACTAGTAATGCCAAGCTATCATCACAAAGCAATGCAGAGTGTGATAAACCAGAAAATCTTTTTCACTTATACATTCAGTATTAGGAAAATAACTATAACAATCAATCAAACAAAAAATATTCCTTTTTATAGACATGAGTCACAGTTCCAGTGAGCATCTGACTTCAGAAGCTTCCACCAAATGAGCCACAGAGCCTCTTTTGGTCCTCACACAATATGATCAATTCCTATAGCTGTTGAAATTTCTCCAGATGTGGACTTATGTCTCTTCTCATATATATTCTGTTGTTAAATAACAATTATTTTTGGATAACATCACATGGCTATATCTGGAATATTTCAGCTTATTATATCAGGGTATCCTACATGGCCCTCAGTGTCTGAGATCTGTTTCTCCAAATTAATTATTACTAACATAATTTTAGGAATTCTTCTAGGATCATCATTAAGATGGATTGGTTATGTATAGCCAACAATTCAGAAGTAGTACTCAGAGGAGAGTGATTCTGGAGATGACCAGAGCAGTGAGGATTGATCCACTGAAAAGAGCTTTCCTCTCTTAATGCAATCCATGCAGTTCACAAATCCTCTGAATCTATTTCCCAAACTACTAATTATGAATTTCAAAATGAAAAAGACTCTGAAGAACGTCACCCATTCTCCTTGGGAAAATGGCTCAATATCAATAATTCCTGATAAATATTACTTAAAGAGTTCATCTAAATATAATTGTATCTGCTTCATGAAAACTCGAAAATGGACACATGTAATGTCAAGCTGAACCTTCTTTACTATGTACACTTCATACATAGGAGTTATGTATGACCTTCTGGTCATAGAGAAATAAAACTCTGAATTCTAATGTGTTTACATGCAAAGAAATCTTAATTCATTTGCAATTTTCTCTTGTCTAAATAATCTCTTTACTTTTTGGATAAAACATTATTAAATACATTTCTTTATAAGAGATAATAAAATTACCTTTCTCTAATATGGGCTTTTTAATATTAGAAGTTTTTGAACACTTGGAAGTTAGGTCTATAATATCAGCTGTGCCTATGTCACACAATGACATTCCTAAAAATAATGTCATCTAGTAACATTGCATTATGTCCCAAATTCTCAATAATATAAATAATTCATGTATTAGATCTCACTATATATGAAGACATGCATGCTCACACATTATCAAAAGCATACAAATTCATATATCCACAATTACCTAAAAATCTTACATTTGTTTGCACCAAATTTCCCTACTTTGTTCTTATTGACTCAAGTTAGTTTCATATTCAACATGCATTATGAAACTGCTTCATATTTAATTTTATACTGCTGTTTAAAATACATGGAGGTTACTATTATAGAAAAATAAGTGTAAGTGCTTAGAAAACTCGACTTATTTCATCTGTGTATATGAAAGAAGGAAAAAAATCAACATGGGTGTGTTTATCCAACTATAAACATCCTTGTCACTCTGCCTCCATCTTGTCAGAATATACCTTCTTCCATCAACATCAATGATATTCAGAGGTTTTTCTGTCTTCATTTGCCAGAAATGTCTGCTTCAGGACAGTCTTTGCAGATAGTGAAGTAGGTGAATGATAGTATGATACTCAGTTAAGATGGCAAGAGAACAGCAAGATACTAAGGATCCTCTTGCAACAACAGAAATACAATAAGCTACCAAAGAAAGCCTAAATGGTTGTGTTAGAAACTGTAGGCCCAGCAAAGGAAGACACAGAATATTCCAGGTAAATTACTGTTTCACTCTCAGTTATCTGAAGTAATTTTGACCAAAGGAAATAAACAAAATACATCTTGAAACTTATTTCTCACAGAACATTTTAGGGAGAAACATACAGGAGTTTCATAGGATGTTAGCGTATAGTTTTAAGGGTGTAGATTGGAATCACATCACAACATAGCAGAATGAATTTCCCCTACAAGTAGCTTACACCAAGTAGAAAAGCAGCTCACGGAGAGGTTGAAAAAAAATAGAAATCAATAGCTTCCTTCAGTTTTATTTATATCATTTTACATATGATAACAATCTTAATATCTGCATTGTTATCTAAAATAAAAGCATGCAAACATCTAGATCACTCTTACTAAAACTCAACAGAAATATGAACAAAAACACTGTTGACAGTAGTTTTCATTTGATGTTTCTTCCATTGATCTTCCTGCCTGTCTCTGTACCAATACCATGCAGTTTTTATCACTGCTGCTCTGTAGTACAGCTTTAGGTCAGGGATGGTGATTCCCCCAGAAGTTCTTTGTTGGTGTTGTTGATGTTTAACACTATTGCTTTAAAGAAAAACTATCTTTCAGTGGTTTGAATAATGTAATGTTTTTTCCAATGGGTGGCCAATAGATAAAAAATATAGACTTAATTTGTCAGCCCGAATAAAACCTGGGGAGTCATATGAGTATATATTAGAAAAACAACTGAAGAAATCAACAGCAATGTCAGAATGATTGTTTGCAGACCGATTAAAGGGCTCTTAGTTTTGTTCAATAATTTGTGCTTCTTTAGAATATTAAGTATGACCAAAGTTTCATTTAGGAGCAAGAATAAAAGGCAGGAGAAGATTGTATCATAAAACCCCATGAGTTTGTTTCACTGGTGCTCACAGATGGGACAGGATGAGACTGAGCTTTGGCAGGAAAGACTCTAATGCTGCTTCCATGGTCCAGCACAGGGAAGCGGTGAGACTAAAGCCTCATGGAGTGGCCTCAGATGGAAGTAGCTAAAGATGCTTTGAAGTATAGGGAATACTGGAAAGTAAGAGGAAAGGAGAAATATTTTCAACTCTAAATGTGACCACTAAAGAGAAAGGTTGCCACAAAAAAAAATCCCTCATCCACATTTTGAAAAACCAACTCAGAGATCTAGACCTCAGGGTAGGTTTGGCCATTTATGTCTTGGTAAAGAATAATGAAGATTTGAAGATTACAAGAATCTTTAGGATATTTTCAAAAGATCCATAAATATCACCCCAAAACATGATTAAAAAGTAAGAGGATGTAGCCATACTTCCTAGCCCTTTGACAAGTGGGACTTCAGGTAATATTATCTACAGGCCTTGTGGATCAGTGCAGACTAGGAGTTTCTGAATCACAGGTGTTCCTTACAGCTGTCAGTGCTATTAACTCTGACATGAACTTAATGGGTTTCTATCAATTTACTGTTCCTGAGTGTACAATGGAAGTCCCACACTTGGAAGGTGGAATACCTGTTGCAGAGTTTCCAGACAATATTGTAACCAGGACACAGAGGAAACCTCTGAAAGTGTTCCATTATAGTGAAAAACAAATAAATTATGCATATTTTTAGAGAAATAGACGTCACTTCTACCAGCAAAAAAGCCTTGAAATTTAAAAAGAATAGTAAAATGATATGCTCCTCCTCCTCCTCCCTCTTCTCCTCCTTCTTGTCTTCCTCTTCTCTTTTCCTCCTCTCCTTCTTCCTCATCTTCTTTGTCTTCTTCCTCTCTCTTCCTCCTCTTCTTCTTCAGCATCTCCTTCTTTGTCTTCTTCCTTTTCCTCTTCCTTCTCCTGCTCCTCCTCTTCTTTTCTTACTCTTTCTTCAGTATATTAACTTTTGCTCAGAATTTCCTTAGCTATTCAAGGTATTTTATGATTTTATATAATTTTTAAGATTTCATTTCTAGTTCCAGGAAAAAAAATGTCATTGGACTTTTGATCATAATAATCTCTAGATAGCTCTTGGAAAGATGTCCATTCCCCAAAGCTAATTTTGTGTACCCATGGTCAAGGTATATTTGATCCTCTGTGGTTTTCTCTAGTTCCTCTTTTCAGATTCTTTTTTAATAATTTTCATTGTAGACTTCTTTACATTTATTGAATAATTTTATTCATAAATGCTTTGTTTTTGAGACCAGTGTGAATGGATTGTATTTCTCTAGGTGAGGGTGGTTTTGGTTATGGAAAACTAGATTTTTATAAGCTGTTTTGCATCCTGCTTGTGTGACTAATTTGCTTATCAAGTGAGAGTCTTCTGAGAGGGCATTTGGAGTCTTCTTTATGTAGGATCAAACTTGCAGAGCATGATGTTGGACTTCTTCCTTTACACCTCCTTCTGTTTTTTTCACCTTGTCCTATTGCTTTGGTTAAAAATTTAACTAATAAGCAGATGAGAGTTGGTGTGCTGTTTCTCTCCTGATTGCTGAAGGGATGCAGTGAGTTGTCTCATTTGTTAAGAATTCACCTACATCTGTTGTTTGTCTGTTGTTATTGTGAAGAGCTTTTAAGTGTTTAAGTACTTCTTTAACAGTATTAAATCATGTGATATTTTCTTCTGATTATATTTACACTTATGCTTAGTAAACATGACAAAGAAGTGAATGTTGAATACACATCACTAAGTTTCAAAATTTTTACCCTTAAAGTTTTTTCTCAGAATGTATTTTGAATATATTCTTTCATTTCCCCCAATTTCTCCCAAATCTTCCCAATCTTATTACCCACCCAACTTTATGTTATATCTTCTCTCACAAAACAAAATGCAAATGCAAAACTGCAAAACAGACAAACTAAAAGGACAAGAAAAGAAATAAAAAAAATGATGAAATCAAACAAAACAACAAATGAATGGCAAAAAACATGGGATCTGTTTTATGTTGGCTAACTACTGTGTGAGGGGCCTGCTCAGGAACACGGTGATATGCACTGTGGTACTCCCTTGGAGAAAAGTGATTTTCTCTTTTCCAGCAGGTTTCAATTGCAAATAGTTTCATGGTTGAACTGGGACGTTATGCCTATTTTGTATTTTCGATGTGTCACTGAACTTGGCTTACTCCAATGTATTTTTATGAAAATCTGATGTTTCTTCATCTTAGTAAAATAGACTTGTAATGACAGCTTTTAACAGTAGAAGTTACATACAACAGAGAAGGAAATCAATCTCTCTTTACATTGTATTAACTGAAAAGATGTAGGAAGCAAAAGCAGTATTTCTTTTTCGTCCTTGTCAAATTTTAATCATAGTTGAATATACGAACACTTATGTTTCCCAAGTAAGCCAATTGAACTTTGGTCTTCTGACCAAAGCAGTACATCCCACTACTGCTTCAAACACATGGAAAAGACTTCCATGGAAATATCTTGACACTGATGCAATGTAATGGATACACAGAATGACATCAGGGGAAAATGAAAAGCATAATACTTTTGATTGCAGTCCATTACTTTTCTGACCTAAACTTTTACCAATTTCTTTTTTTCTGGGTACATATTTATTCAAATTTTCTTTTAAATTCTGTGGCTAATTCAAGAAAAGGAGGACTATAATAAAAATCAAATAAATTTACATGTATGGTTGGGAAAATGCATCTCAAAACCTATTTATTCCTTTATTTCTTGATATGGCCATAGACTGCAGCCTTTACTAGCAGACATTGAAGGGGAACCTCAAGTCATAGTTGCTAGAATTAAAAGGAAGACCAATTCTCTTCAATGGTTTTATGGTCATTTACCTTCTCACTCTCACACATGATTTGTATATTCAAGTGTATATGTTACTCAGTAAAATTTTATACCCTAGTAATTGACTGATGTTCAATTTATAGATAAAAGTTAGCTATTTTGAGATGGTATATTTGAAAGAAACTATTTCTATGTAATTTAGCACTATGTACAAAACATGTACCTGAACAAAAATTGATGGACAGACCCATTGGTAGTGGTGCAAACTTTTGATTGCAGCACTTGGGAGGCAGGGACAGCCAGATCTCTGAGTCACAGGACAGCCTTGTCTACAAAGTGAGTTCCGGGACAGCCAGGGATACATAAAGAAACACTGTCTTGAAAACTAAAAACAAACAAACAAAACATTGATTGACAGAAAAATAATTTAAAGGTAATTCTGTATTTTATTTTCCTTTTACAAAGCTTTTCATTTTTTCTGAAGAACTAGTAAACCCTGAGTACTTCAAGTTAATACTTACAACGTTGTCCATAAGCCATTAACACAGATGAACACACTCTTTTTCACTTCCTCTCATGTATTTTGTTAGCCTTCTGATACAATCATAAGTAAAATAAAACTAACATATGAGTTAGTTATTATTATAACTCTATTAAATATAATAATTTTTACAATGCAATCAACAACAAATTAAGACATAATTAATTATACTCTGTAATTTTCTAAATGGGAAAAGGATCATGAAGACTTTGTCCAAATGAGAGCTCTCAGTATGGAAGATTCATTAAGCACTATCACTCATCAATGCCTTTCACACAAAAGCTTCCTTCATAACACAATACTTGCATGCTTATTTTCTAATTATAATTTCAGGAATTTAGTAGATATTTCAGAACTCATTGTGATTTTCACTGAACTAGCACTGGAAACAGGGTCTAAACTCAAGCATCTACCTTTAAAAAATGATTTTTTTCTCAGCAAAATTTATGTTTCTATTTGTTCAGATATGCTTTTAGTGATGTTTAATATAGTTTAATAAGTATGAAGAATTAATTTCCTAGGCTACTGATAAATTTTCTTGTTAAAATGACAAAGGGTGCCTAAAATTTTTCATGTACTAAATAGTCATTAATGGTAAATGACTATTTTAATATTATTTTGGAGAATCTTGATGAACATTCTCTAAATATTTTATAATCAAATTGTGGATGACATTGTAATACTAATGAGGCAAAAGCATTATGAAGAAGAAACATAATTCCTCTTATTCATTTCAGTTTGGTTATTCCCTTTCTTGTTACTATACATAGCTTTTCTACAAAGCTCTTCTTGTACATATAATTGTCTGAAAGATTCCATATGTCACCATTAAGCACATCGCTCCTATAGTTTCTTAGTGTCTTTTATTGACCAAATGTTACATAAAACTTTTATATGAGCAGGGAAAATTTTAACCTAACATTAAAAACTCTTAAACATCAAAATTAACCAGAAAACAAATTACACAGAAATTTGACTAGAAATCACAAAGTGTAAAGAACTGTTTGGCATAACAGAGTATTGAGAGCTAAACTGACCCAGAGCTTTCCCTGAGGACGTGATGTATGGAGAAGAAACTCAGTTCCTTCTCTAAAGTCAAGTACATGCTTGTCAGAGCCATTAACAGCCTGCAACCACTGCCTTGGTGAAGCAACTGTTTTGGATCTGGAGAACTCAACTATTTCACCATAAGGAATATTGTCTGATACACAGCTGCTGTGTACTAGGTCTCTGACACTCTTTAAATAGTCTGTGTTCTCATTGCACACTTCTTGATTGGATTTCGGCTGATTTGTCCTATTGTATGACAGTTTTTTGCTGATTTTCTCCTATTTTTTATTCTGGTAAAACTCTATATAAGATTCTGTGCTTCTCAATACTTGTTTGGCATAAGACATAGTTTGTTCAAGACTTCCTGACCCAAGCTTTCATGTATTTTTTTAATTGTTGCATTTCTACCCCTCACTCTTAGGACCCTGTCCCCAAAGAATGGTCAACAAGAAGTGAGATGAGGATTAAAAGGCAGCAAAAATGATCAAAGAATGAAGATGCAGTAGACATAAAACAGACAAGCAAACAAAGAAGCAGAAACTTACACGCACACAGACACACACACACACACACAAACACACACATACACACACACAAATTTCAATTTAGGAACAAGACGTCATTGAGACCAAACATTAGGGTCCACCCAGCTGATCCACCACAGACTGCTGGAAATCCAGTGTTGATCTGGTAGTACATCCTCCTTTACAAGTAGAGTCAGCTGCTCACATGCTAATTTTTTGACATAAGTGAAAAACAGGTTAGATTATTTGAGTAGTTGCTTTTAAAAGCAAATGATAGCTGGGTACCTTGGTCCAACAGAATCCTAGGAACCTAAGTAGAGAAGATGCACACACTGCCCACCAAGCACACTATATCTGATATTTGTAGTTTCATTGAAATAAAAACATACACTTATATATATTTACATTTTTGTTTTATCATTATGTTTCAAATATTATCTATATTCTTCTTGGTTTTATTTTTATAGTGTTGCATAGGATCCTTTGGTTTTATTCTTACACTTCTTTCTCTTAGTTTTCTTTGTTAATTAGATTTCTCTTAACTATTATAGTGGTTCCCCATCTATAAATTGAAAGAACTGCAAAATAAAATAAATAAAAAGGACATAATTTCATATTTGGAATTTTCCCAAGGTTGTTCCTTTAGCACTGCAGCATAACTATTAAATTTGTCATGATATTCAGTTTTATGTGCTATTACATGTTGGAGATGATTTGAAGAATAGGGTGGATGTGCATACACGATGACGATGACAAAGCATAAGGCATCCATGTGCATACAGTGGTTATAAAACAGGAACACAAGCTTAGAAATCAGATTGCATGACAACAGTTCACATCATTTTAATTCTTTAATCGTAGTACACTGAATGGGTTCTGAAATCTCCTTTAATTTTTCTTCCAGTATAAAATGGCATGGTATCAACAAAAGAATTTATGTAGAATTGTATGTATTGGCTTGTAAATTAAGAAATCATTTTTTCAATCTTGTTTATTGTCCTAGGATTAACATGTCATTCATTTCTCCATGATTAAATTAAAAATACTTCTCATTTGGGTTTAACCATGTGTTTTTTGCTTAATACATTAAAAGACATGGATTTTGTATTTTGCTGAAAATTTCAAGCATCAAATTGAATATCATTTTCATTATTGTCCATTTTTCATTTGTATGCTTCTTAGGGGACTTATCTTAATGTGGGTTTCCCCCAGCACTACGAATATAAAATAGTTGGCTAAGAGGCTAAGAAATGGATCAATTGATATTACATGTACCATGCAATCATGAGGACCCAAGTTCAGATCCCAGGAATCTCTGAAAAAGCTAGATCACATAGCATGTGCCCTTATTTTCTATATTCCAGTAGTGAAAAATGGAGGCAGAGAGATGAGAAGCCCTATAAAGTCATAGCCTGGGTAGCCTGGCCGACCCAGTTGTGAACAAAGACTTTAAATAAAGTAGAAGACATAGACTGACAACCAATGTTGCAATCTGACTTCCATGTATGAGGCATGACATGTGTGCACCATTAGTCATACAACATAAATGGGCACACACGAAAACATGAAAAATTAATTTTTGTTTTTGAACAATACAGTAAGGAAAGTAAAATATTAAGTCACAAATGATAGAAAACATTTATTAAAATATACCTGATATAAGGAGGTTTCTCAGACCTTACCATAAGCAGTTCAATTTTGATGATTCACACAAAATGATGAAACTAATTAAATAGTACATAGATTTATAGAATGTGAAATTATAAACCCTGAATATGAAAATGATACTGATAGAGTTTCTAGTAACAGTATTATTTATAATGGCCAAGAATTGGAAACTTTTCCATTTAAGGTCAAATTATTTTGTTAAAAGCAATATATCAAATAGTACTCAGGAATTCTACTCACCAGTACTACGCAGGAGCAAGAACAAAATGGCACAAACAAAAGAAAAATGAATAAACTATTCAAAAAATTAAACAAAACAAGCCATAGTGCAGAGTTTGAGATGCTTTAGATGACATCATTCTCTGTAACTGTATATACACAAAACTATGCTCCAAAGAACTCTGAGCCAAAGAAGTACCCTTAGGTAATAAAGGGAAACAAGTAGTTGGATGAGTACAGGGCTGGTAAAATGATGCACAAGAATACTCCTCTATGTCCCAGCATAGGAGAGTGCAGGGACAGTGAGGCAGGGATGGGTGGGTAGTTGAGTGAGCTACCTTTTGGAGGTGGTGTGTGGGGTAGGATGCGAGAGGTGATGGATGTGAAGTTTAAGGAGGGAAACCCAGGAAGGGGAATAGTACTTTAAGTGTAGGTGAATGAAATGCCCAGTAAAAAAATGAAAAAAAAAAAGAAAGAAGAAAATAAAAATAATAATAGAAGTACTAAAGGTGAGGTGCACAGATGCAAAAGTGCAAACTAATAAAAATGACACTTCTTTTTTTAAAAAAAAGCAATCAAAAAAAAGAAATGGCATGGTTATATTGTAGTTAACTATCTTAGCCTTTTAAATTTAATTAAAAATTTAATTTAAATTTAATTATCATCCACAAACTATCATTATTTGTATTTTTTTTATTTTACAGTCATTGCCCCCTCTAAGTACCCCTACCAAAGTTCCTCATCCCATTCTCCTTCCTCTTTGCCTTATAGAAGGTGCTCCCCCAGCCTCCCTGGTATTCCCCTTCCCTGGGGCCTCAAGTCTCTAGAGGGTTAAGCAATTCTTCTCCCATTGAGGCCAGACAAGGCAGTCTTCTGCTATGTATGTACCTGGGGTCTTGGACCAGCCTATGTATGCTGCCTTGTTGGTGGCTCAGTCTCTAGACGTTCCCTGGACTCAGGTTAGTTGAGACTGCTGGTTTTCCTATGGGGTTGTCCTCCCCCTCAGATCCTTCTATTCTTTCTCAAAATTTCCAATAGGGGTCCCCGACTTCAATACAATGGTTGGGTGTATCTGTCTTAGACAACTGCTGGTAGGCCTCTCAGAGGACAGTTGCACTATCTATAAGCACACTGTAGTATCAGTAAGTGTCAGGCCTGGGTACCCCACCACCATCATGAGATAGATCCCAAGTTTAACCTGTCACTGGGCTGTCTTTCCTTCAGTTTCCATTTTTGTCCCTGTATTTCTTTTCGACAGGAACAATTCTGGGTCATAAATTTTGACCGTGTGTTGGTAACCCAGTCCCTCCACTTGAGGCCCTGTCTATCTACTGGAGATGGACTTTTTGAGTTCCTTCCCCCCACTGTTGGGCAATTTGGATAAGTTCATGAACTTTGAGACCTAGGAGTCTTCCACATCCCAAGTCTATGGGACTTTCCAAAGGGTTCTCAGACCTCCCACCCCCAGAAGCTGCATATTTCTATTTATTCTCTTGGCCCTCTGGGTTTCCCTCTGTTCCTTCCCCTTACACATGATCTTGTTCCTCTTTTCCCTTCCCCTTCTCCTTCTCTCTCACCCATATCCCTTCCTCATTCTCCCTCCCATGACTGTTTTCTTCCCCATCTAAGTGGGATTGAAGCATCCTCACTTAGGCCTTTCTTCTTGTTAAACTTCTTGTGGTCTGTGGGTTATACCCTGGGTATTTCTGGTTAACATCTGCTTATCAGTGAATACACACTACTTTTGGGTCTGGGTTACCTCACTCAGGATGATATTTTCTCGTTCCATCCATTTGTCTGCAAAACTCATGATGACTTCGTTTAATAGCTGAATAGTATTCCATTTTGTAAATGAAACACATATTTTGTATCCATTCTTTAGTTGAAGGATATCTGGGTTGTTTCCAGATTCTAGCTATTATGAACAAGGCTGCTACGAACATAGTGAACCACGTGTCCCTGTGATATGATGTAACATCTTTTGGGTATATGCTCAGGAGTGATACAGCTGGGTCTTCTGGTAGAACTATTTCCAATTTTCTGAGGAACTGCCAGATTGATTTGCAGACTGGTTGTACCAGTTTGCAATCCCACCAGCAATGGAGGAGTGTTGCTATTTCTCCACATCCTTACCAGCATGTGCTATTACTTGAGTTTTTGATCTTAGCCATTCTGATTGGTGTAAGGTGGAATCTCAGGGTCATTTTAATATACATTTCCCTGATGACTAAGGACTTTGAACATTTCTTTAAATGTTTCTCCTCCATTCAAGATTCCTCTGTTGAAAATTTTCTGTTTGGCTCTGTACCCCATTTTTAAATTGGGTTATTTGGGTTCTTGGAGATTAATTTCCTGACTTCTTGGTACATTTTGGGTATTATCATTCTATAAGATGTAGGATTAATGAAATTTTCCCCAATATGTAGATTGCTAAATTGTCCTTTTGATGGTGTCCTTTGATTTACAGAAGCTTTTCATTTTCATGAAGTCCCATATATCAGTTGTTGATCTTAGATACTCGTAGAGTTAACACATGTAAAGTATCATTAAAAAAGAAAAGTCATGGTTATATTGCAGTTAAGTATATTAGCCTTTTTAATTTACTTAAAATTTTAATTTTAATTTAATTGCTATCCACAAACTATAATTTTCAGTATTTTTTAAAGAATCAATGTTTAATAATGTAAATTTTAAATAACTGCTACAGATTTTCTTAATTCACCCAGTAATCACAGGATCATGGTACACTCAAGTAAATAATTACATCAAATTCCTAACCAATTAGTTTAAAACTGGCCATTGAGACCCTAAAGTCAGACATTTGTAGTTAAAAACTAATGGTTATAATTATTTCCTGATATTTTAAAAAGACAATTGAATCTATTAATGATTTTTTCACAATTTAAAAATGTCATTATTACACATAAAAATCATCATCATGACTATTTAAATGACTTTTGAAAAGTATATTTCAATAATATCTTTTGTTCTTCAAGAGTTGCATATTTTGTATAAAGAAGCATTTTTCCTCTGTTTTAAAAATGTATTCTGTTGGGAGCCGCCACGAGAGCTGACAAAGTCCGCCATCGCTAGGTGGCGCTGTCGCCCGTAATTCTTCCTAGTACCAAGTAAACTGCGCATGTGCCATGGTAAGCCCGCCAAAACTAAGCCCATCCCACGGCGTTTGGCGCGCTACGAGTAAGCAGCCAATCAGGGGGTGAATACCCCGCTCTGGGGTATATAGGCAGTGCTTTCCCACGCCTTCTCGTCTTCTTCCACCATCTTGGTTTTGGGGAAATAAACGTGTTCATACGGAAGGATTCTGGCGTGTGTGTGATGTGTGTGTGTGCGCGCGTGTGTGTATGTTTTTTGCCGGCGAGACCACTTCACGCGCGCCCCACACATTTGGTGCCGAAAAACCCGGGAGAATTTTCCATCGCCGGCGCTGCTTAAAGAAGACCCTCCGCTCGTTTTCTCACGCGTGGAGTGAATCCAGAACCGTATGACGGGGTAATGTTCTCTGAGAGATAATGTTTGGTCTTGATTTTTTTCGTCTCCCTCCCCAGACAGTGCTGGTATTCTTCCTTCTGGTTTTGCAGGATGAGAAAAGCTGCTCGATTATGGCGGCGGACTGGGGAGAGACAGACGAATTACGGGCCCACTTGTCAGAAACAGAGGAAGGAAAAAAGCGCTTAGGAATTCAGAAAAGAAAAGGGAAATTTAAGAAATCAGGCCTCCCCGAGGACCAACCCACGGGGATGATAGATAAGAGGAAAAACACTCTTGGGAGAGAGAGGGAAGTAAGCCTCAGAGAAAGATCTCTTTATCCGGTAAAGGAGCCGGGGTTTTTACGGCGTGATAGCTCTGAGTCGGAGGGACTAACTTCCGAGTCAGAGGACTCAGATGAAGAGAGGGATGGGGAGGATAGATGCCAGCCGGCCGCCGCCACGAGATCGAGTGCTTGCGTTAGTGACGGTCAATTAGAGGCTGTGTTTACAAGAAGAATGTTTCGGGAGAGTCAGTCTAGGTGAATGAAGATTTTGCCTAGGAGGTAACAGCGAAACATAGGTCAGGAGAATTCTAAACAGGCATTGCCTGTGGCCGAAAAGCCGCTTCAGGCGGGAAGAGCAGGGTTAAAAAGAATTAGAAAGCAGGGTATTGAAGTGTTAAATTAGCTGCCCGCTACATCTCCAATGAACGAGATGAAAAGTTACATTTTAAATATGAGAGAGAGAGAAAGAGTTTAAAAAAAAAAAAAAAAAAAAAAAAAAAAAAAAA
>NW_021604792.1:9300784-9379153 GCF_004785775.1 Grammomys surdaster
AAAAAAAAAAAAAAAAAAAAAAAAAAAAAAAAATACAGGTGCCCTCTCTCTGAGCTGTGTCAACAAAAAGAATGAAAAGGCTATTTCAGAGTTCATCTAGAAGCAGAGAATTCGGGAAAAGTCCTAAAATTCTCTGTAGTTCTTAGAGTCCTTTTTGTCTCTTGTCCTTGGCGCGCCAATGTCCACGTGTTGTGTTTGCCTTTTGTTTCGTTGTCTAAATGTTCTGTGTTTGTTACATGTTCAAAAAGAAAGATCGTTAAAACTGCTTGATCCAACCTTTGGGAGCTAAAGAAGGTCTTTTCAGGAATTGAGGTTGACATAAGCTGCTTTTAAAAGAGACCAGCAGCATTTTGGGTTTTATAAGGAAGCTAAGAGTCATTTTGTCCTAGAAAAACCTCTGTGACAAAGTGCTTTTCTCTTGAAATTACAGCTAGAAAGACAAGAAATTTTGTTTGATCTAAAAATGAGATATATAGCCATTTCATTGTTGTTTCAGATTGGTTTTAAAAGTATAAAAATGTTCTACATGTCTTGGTTATAGACTATTGGCTTAAATTATTGGGTATAATTAAAAATTTACAACTTTGATAACGAAAGGTGGCGTAGAACTAGCTCAGTGTTAGAGTCGTTCAGAAACCAGGTATATAAAAAATAAGATTTTAGACCAATGTCTCTTCAATGAGATTAAAAGCTGCTTCATGCATTCATGTGTAGAGAATTGGTGACAAAACTTTGTAACATAGGGGTGGTCTGCTTGGTGTTGATTTTAGAGAAGATAAATTGTTTAAATTGGTTTTGCTTTTGCTTC
This sequence comes from Grammomys surdaster, assembly GCF_004785775.1. Classification (NCBI taxonomy): domain Eukaryota; kingdom Metazoa; phylum Chordata; class Mammalia; order Rodentia; family Muridae; genus Grammomys; species Grammomys surdaster. The sequence continues at coordinate 9,301,593 of NW_021604792.1, forward strand.
TCAAAATTAATGGTTACACTCTAATGCTACAAAGATATTTAAAAGTTTAGTTAAACTGCCAGTATTCCATTGGCTACAGTTGGCAGTTGTAATCTTGAGTTTAAAAATTTTTTTTTTTTTGATTCGCCCATGTTATGGAAAGGGGGGCAGCAGGTAGAGTTAAATATAAATATTTATAACAAGTTGTGATACAGTACTGGCCTGCTAAAGACTAAGAACGTTTACATTTAAATTAAGACACGCAGGCTGAGATCTTAACGTGCTTGTAAGACAAGGTCAGTGTGATATTAATCAGGTTAAACTGCCCACACAGCCCTCAAATCATACAAGCAAAGACAGACTTAGATACTTGTCTTTGCAATGAAATTGCACCCTCATACAATCAGGGTCTGACCATAATTACACAGAGCCATAGAGATGGGGAATGTTTTAAATGTAAAAATTTAGATAGTTTTTAAAGTGACTGTCCCAGGAACAGAGACTTAAACAACAGCCAGGTGACCAAGGTTACCTGACACACCTGTCCTTGGTGCAAGAAGGATAATCCTTGGGCCAGGCCTCAGGATATAGGCCAAGATTAAAACATTTACATTTAAATTAGACTTTAACAGAGTAGTTGAGACAGGAGCTTAGATTTCAGACTTTCCTTTTGTCCTGTCCCGCCTCAAAAAGGGTGTTCTCTAGAATTTGTTTATTGCCTTGCTTGTTCCTTAGGGAGGTGTCAGCCTCAGACTCAAAGAAATTCAAAACAGCTTTTGGGCCAGGCCAAAATTGTTGGGTGTGATAGAGACAAAATGGCCTTGGTTCCTCTGATGTGTATTAGATCTTATCAGTAACTAAAAACCTAATCTTAAATTAATAATTAAAAGAAAAAGGGTTTTAAAAGATTGATAAATACTGGGGCTAATTAACAATTATTAGAGGACAAGATTGCCTTCAGCTTGGCTTTATCTGATACTTCACTCAACTAAAAAGAGTTGGTTATTCAATTAATCAAAAAACACTAGGGCTGGACAGTGGTGGCGCACGCCTTTAATCCTAGCTCTTGGGAGACAGAGGCAAGCAGATTTCTGAGTTCAAGGCCAGCCTGGTCTACAGAGTGAGTTCCAAGACAGCCAAGGCTACACAGAGAAAGTTCAAATTTAAGATTTATAAAACTAATGGGACACTACAGCCTGACTTGCCTACTCCAGCTGCCATTCAAATAAATGCATATAAAAAATTATTATAGATTTAAAAGACTGTTTTATATAGTTCCTTTACCTCCTGGTAAAGGTGAGAGGTTTACATTAAGTGAAATTACTTGTGAATTTTGAGAGCCCATGAAGCCATTCATTAAAAAAGCTTGCCTCAAAGAATAATTAATGGCCTTAAAAAATTTGTTGTTGCTTTAATACAAAAGGTTAAGGCGTTTAAATCTCTCAGTATATATTATTCGTTGTATATTTTATTGGCTGATCTCTCTAAAGGAGTTTTTCCACAAGCCCTTGCTCTAGTACAATGAGCTTTAAGATTTTAGAGTACTTGTTGCTCCAGAAAAGTGATTTTCAAAAGTTGTTAACAGATATTAATTGGCTAAAACCTCATTTTCAGCTTGATAGGCCAAAAGAGATGGACAAATAAAAAGACATCTTGACCGGACAATGAAAAAGTCCAGATTCTATTTTAATAAAAGCCAGGGGAGCGGTCTGTGTGTTTCCACAGGAAGAAGACAATCCGTTTTGGCTACCAGAGCGGCTGACGAGGCGACTCGCGATACTGGAAGGTGACACCCAGACAGACCCTCCAGGCTCTGATGATAGCCCTTGTGCTGATCCAAGGGATACAGGTTCCTAGTATTTTTGTTTATTTTATCAAATTCCACCTTTAAGAATTGTACCAATAAAACCTGCTGGATGTCCCAGTGTTGGAATTCTAAAGATTCACTTACACTATGGTTGCCAGAGTCACGCGATGGGTTCCCATCCCCGTAGAGACTCATTCCACTTTGTCATTATTTAGACAAAAAGGAGATTTGGTATAACTGCAGCCATAGTGACGACGATATTAATTAGTGCCGTTATCGCCACTGCCACTGAGATTGCTATGTTAACTTCTGTTCAGGTGGGCACTACCCCCAATTGTCAGCCACGGTGGCAGAGACTGTTAACCTTCAAACCTCCGCCAGTACCCTACTAAAAGGCGGGCTAATCATCCTTAATCAACACCTTGATTTAGTGAGAGAGAGATTGGATATCCTCTTTCAACTAGCCCAATTGAGATGTGAGAAAAAACTGGGTACACTTTACATCACCAGTGTACAGTATAAAAACTTTACTCGTGTAACTAATCTGTCCAGAAAATTATTTCAGTATCTTACAGGAAACTGCTCAGAAAACTTCAGTGAGACACTCAGAAAATTGAGAGCAGCTGTGGTGAACATCAACTCGACGCACGTGGATCTGTTCCTGACTGAGGGACTGTCCTCCCAGAATTCTTCAGCTTTCTTCCTTTCTTTTCCTTTTCCCCCCTTCCTTTTTTTTTAAGTAAGTGGGAGTAAGCCTGTTTAGTTTACCCTAAGTTGTGGTTTAGTATTCATCCTTTGATTGGTTTGCGAACTCATAGCTCAACAGAATCTTGACAAGGCTATTATTGGCCAGGCGTTTGTGACCAAAGTACTAGGGGCTTTCCCTGCAGTGTAGCTTTCACTGCTTCGAAAATGAACAGTCCTCCCCTTGCGAGTGGTGGTGCTAAATGTTAGGCCATCAGCGTTGCACTCCAGAGATTTGCCCAATACACTGGGTCAGTGAGGAGTCTCGACCTGGCTGATTCTTGTCTGTATAGCTGTGGTACCTGAGTTTTGAGACAAACAGCCCTTGCACCCCTAGGAGATGACTCCATTGCACAGGGATGGGTGTTTGCATCTCTTTCTGTTCCCCTTAGCCCTTGCACCCAGAGGACTTGTGTTTCCATCGCACCTGGTAGGGTAAGGGGGACGGTTTTAAACTGTTGGTTCTTTGATCGCTTATTCCCCCAAGATGGAATTTGCTTGATCAGGCCGTGGGTTTGAGTCATAACTGGTACCATGCTAGACAGGCTAAGGGCAGTCAGTTAGATAACTCCATCCTTTTGTCTCCAGGCCGGCTGTCAATTGATCCCAACGACGGGAATAAGCTGATCTCATATGCCAGAGGTATACCACGAATGGTGATATTACCCGGTGACAGGCGTTACGAGTGGCCACAACCTGGAGCGCACATTCGAAGAATGCCAGGTGTGGGTGCGCGACCCTCGTAGCCTAGCCAGAGCGCTCACCATTCTTTGGTGCTGGCTGTGAAGAAATGTCAGTCAACCTAGACACGGGACATTGGCCAGTGTCTGTTTGACAAATCTAAAAGGAAATAGCCAGTAGACAGATTCCTCAGCTGCTGCACCCTAGGGCTTCTGGTAAAGACACCCTGTAAAGCCTCAAACATTTCTGTACACAGTCCCTGCCCACTAAGGTGTTCGTTCCACGGATAGAAGGTCTGGTAAGTCAATAACGGAGTGGACGGATAAGGCTCGGCCACCTAAGACAGGGCAGCCTCGGGTGGGGAGGCTGACCCCGTGACGGGTAAGAGTTTGAGCACCGCTCTCTAAAGAGACTCAGACCCGCCGTGAGACCCCCCAAAGGTGGGAGTTACGAAACCTTCCCAGGGACCCCTGCCACCCTCTATATTTAAACAAAAAGGGGCAGTTGTTGGGAGCCGCCACGAGAGCTGACAAAGTCCGCCATCGCTAGGTGGCGCTGTCGCCCGTAATTCTTCCTAGTACCAAGTAAACTGCGCATGTGCCATGGTAAGCCCGCCAAAACTAAGCCCATCCCACGGCGTTTGGCGCGCTACGAGTAAGCAGCCAATCAGGGGGTGAATACCCCGCTCTGGGGTATATAGGCAGTGCTTTCCCACGCCTTCTCGTCTTCTTCCACCATCTTGGTTTTGGGGAAATAAACGTGTTCATACGGAAGGATTCTGGCGTGTGTGTGATGTGTGTGTGTGCGCGCGTGTGTGTATGTTTTTTGCCGGCGAGACCACTTCACGCGCGCCCCACACAGTATTCTTTTCTCATCAATGCTTCTCAACCACAGCCTCCCTTGCTTCTATCCTTTCAATTTTCCCTCTCCTCATGTAAACCCTCCCCAAGATCTACTGCTCCACTCTTTCCCTTCAGAAGACAGCAGATCTCCCAGAGATATCAACACAATATCAGGTAACAAGATGCAACAAGACTAGGAAGAAACCCTCATATCAAGGCTGGGTAAGGCAACACAAAATGGGGAAAAGGGTCCCAAGAGTGGGCATAAGTGTCAGAGACTCCCTTATTCACATTGTTAGGAATCCAACAACACTCCTAAACTAAACAACCACAACATGTATGCAGAGGACCTACTGTAGACTCAAGCAGGCTCTGTGATTGCCACTTGTCTCCATTAATCCCTATAGGTGCTACTTAGTTGTTTCTGTGGTTTGTGATCTTCTAGTGTTCTGGTCCACTCTGGCATTCACAACCCATCCTCTTACTCTTATGTGGAGTTCTCCAAGATGCACTTAATATTTGGCTGTAGATATCTGTATCTGCTCCCATCAGGTGCTGGGAAGAAGTCCCTGTGATGATGATTGGGATAAGAACCAATATATGCGTCTATCAGAATATCATTAGGAAATATTTGTTCAATCATTATCATGATTCTTTCATTTTTCCAGTAATATTTGGTTTACCACAGGTCTCTGGTCCATCAAGATTCTGGTTCCCGGCCATCCAGGTAGAGTTGGGCATGGACTCCCTGTTGTGGGATGGGCCTCAAGATAGACTAGCTATTGCTTGGCCAATCCCACAATCACTAAATCACCATTGTCCCAGCATATCTTGCAGTCAGGATAGGTTATAGGTAGAAGGTTTTGTGGTTGGGTTGGTGTCCCAGACCCACTACTGGATGTAAGCCTTGCCTAGTTACAGAAGATAGCTCATTCAGGGTCCCCCTATATGACATCCATGATACAATAAGTCAAAGAAGGAATCTTTGAACTACCACCCCATAGATTTATTTGCAACACAGAATGCACAACAGTTTATTTGGTTGCCATATGTAGTTGTAATATTCTTTCCTTTCAGCTTACATCTAAAATGCCTCAGTATCCAAAGAGAAGTCTGCTTTAATTTAGAATTCCCTAGAATCAGGATAAATGAGTGGGCTGAAGGACACATGAGTTCAGTTATCATACCAATAATGTCAACCAGTTCACTGTGATGCTTCTGAGCAATCCATGATATAAGAAGAGACAGGAAATTCATAGTATAGAGCAAGAGGAAGGAGACCATAATTTTCAAGGCATTCCTGTGGGCTTTGGTGCTAGGATCTCTGTGTCCTCTGGAACTTAGCTGCATATTCTGGAGATGTTTCCACAAAGAGAAGATTAGCAGGAGAAAAGAAATCAAGGCCAATGAAAATGGTATTACAGAGAACACAGTCATGTTGAAAAACATTACCTCTGCGCACATTGTAAGGTCAATTTCCATGGAATTCATACTTGTGTTTCCTCCATATTGACAGAACCTGTTTTCAAGAGTCCTTTGCATCAGATTTCCAAGCAGGAACACCAAGCTTCCCAGCAACATCCCCACAATCAGTTGTTTAATTCTCCATTTCAAACAGAGAAAGATCTGCCAGGAGCAATTAGGTATTCTGAGTAAATAAAAGATGCTGAGAGCTGTGGCAAGCCAGAGGCTGAAGTGACTAGAAAGGATCCAGCTAAAATTAAGAAGTTTGAGTTCTATTCCAATTACAAATGAAGATGGAGCATATACAATTTTAAACCAAGCATATATTTCCCAGATGAGAGTGATTCTTGAAACTGCCAATGTAAGAAGAATTTTATCTATTAAAGAGAGCTTTCGTTTAATGAAGCAGTCCAAGAAGTTTGACAACACTATAAATCCATTGCTCAGATTCCCAAAAATGATCATCACATATATTAATATAGTGGAAAAGTTGTGAAGGACAGGTTCCATGTTTATAGCACTGCCTGTCACTGGGTGACCGAGTGGCCCATGAGCTGTCCACTGTAGTTAAATTGTTTCTTCTCTTTGTTCTGATCCTTTTGAAATCTCTGAAAATACAACAGGCTGAACATTTCCTGTTTGGCATTTAATCTAAATATTTTCTTAAGTATTTTTTTCCTGCAATTCTCTGGTGAGTCTTAGCTAGCATATGTTTGCCCTTACCATAGTTTAAATATTAATCAGAAGATTTATGAAATAAAGGCAAACTCATAATGCAGATATGCTAATCAAGATATGACTTTTCCACTGTTTTGCATATTCTGCCTGTATCAGTTTAAGGAAAATTGGTTGGGCCAGTTTGCATTGTAAGGGTATAGGTTACAATGTTACAAAAATGAAACTAACTGAAGAATTCTACTCTACAGCCTTGCTACTAAGGACTTAAAAAACATGCAAAGAATGGTTTGTGTTGTATTACAAGCCTTCTGTTTTCCCCAGAGCTAAGGGTCCATATTTTTCACACTTGGAGTGGAAGACGGCAATCAAAGAAAGAAAGAGGTATTTGTGTGAAAAGTCAGGATCTCTCCCTCTACCTTTTCCTCTGTCCCTCTCTCTTCCATTCTCTCTATGTTGAGAGTCAGAAAAATTATGAAAATATATTGATTCAAGGAAAGTGGCTAATTTAATATTCATGTCAACATTGTACTTGCAACACTATTTCGTTTTAACTATTGTACGTGTATAATTATGTTGCTATATGAGAAAATATTTTCACTAATAAATACATAATTCATGACTTTAAAAGGTTTATATTTTACTAGTCATATACATTTGATCAAGTGATTTTCACAGCAATAAGATATTGACTATCAATATGCTGGCACCATCTTTGCTATCCATTTTTCATGGTCTTAGTCATACATATCAGGGAACTTGAAATCCAGGCACAGAATAGATAGTTATTTGGAGTTGGGGAGGTAAAAGAGACACTCTTAGTGTTAGGGTCCAAAAATCGTTGTAGGAAGACCCCAGACTCAAGTGGTATGCAAAAGTAAAAAGCATTTATTCTGCAGAAGCTACCAGCATGCAGCAGTCATCACTCATAAAAATGGTGATCACTCGAGGAGCCCGCAGCCCCTTTTATGCAGGGCTAGGGGATTTTTCCAGAAGGTTTAGATAATATCTAATATGATAAGTAGGGGGAAAGTAGTAACATTAGTACAATTTTGATTTACTATTATGTTATTTTCATTATATTTGGAGAGACCTTGAACAGTTTTAGAAACTAGCTCTATTCTGGCCTTGGTACCTCCTCCAGGTAGATGTCTGAGGAGCTGACTCAACTCTGGAGCTATCCTCCCTAATTCAGGGTCATCATTAACTAAAGGCCCATTGTTAGTAGCTCATTTTGCGGAGCCCATTCTGCTTCTTGGGGAATGGGAAAATTTTATTTCTAAGATTTTGTTTCTTAGTGGACATCTTATTAGTAAGAGGTTAAGCTGAATATACATTTGAGACTTGGAGAAACACACAAACATACGTATATATAAAATCAAATTATATACACATACACATACACATACACACACACACACACACACACACACACACACACACACACACATATATATATATATATATATATATATATATATATATAAATCTCTGTGTCAACATATATATTAACCACTCAAAGTATACATTGTACACTGGTGTCTATTTAAAAATTTTTTATACTTACTTATTTTACTTTAGGGGTATTCACACTTTACCTGAAAGTGTATCACATGCATGTCTGCTTCATGAAGCAGTCGAAAGAGGGTATTGGAATTACAGATGATTTTGCCACACAATGTGGATCTGGGGATTGAAATTGGGTTCATTGAAAACCATCAAGCATTTTTAACTGCTGAAACCCTTATCAAGCTTCTGGTGTGCATGTGTGTTTGTGTGTGTGTGTGTGTGAGTGTGTGTGTGTGTGTTTATGTGTATGTATTTTTTTCCTTTGTTTGAGGTTTAGCCCATCACATTTGTTGTTTCTGTTCTTTAAGCTCTTCATCATGGAATGGCACTGCATCACTTTCTGTGCACTCTGACAAGCTGTTTTGATATCTTTTGAATATTTCTCATATACCCTGATATTGTCATCTCGACTGTGGGGTTTTTTTTTCATGGCATGAAATTAATGTGAGGGCAATAGAAAGAATTTCAGATTCTGTGTTTATATGTTTCTTTGTTTTTATGCTATGATTCATCATCAGGTATTCGAGAAAGATGTATGACTAGAAGCGTCTCACATTTTTAAAAATAGTATTTCTAAATACTTTCATAAGATGAAAGGAGTTGTAACAAATAAATGCTTTCCAGCAATGATTATATTTATATAGTTTTTATTTTTATGTTATATGTTTCATGAGTTTTCAAGCATCTGAAATGCCTCTCTGAAGAGATTTTATCATAGGATATCTTGCGAATGTGAATGCTTCTATTTAGTTTAAATTATTGGAACTACTTAATACTTTTCCCCATTTTTTGCTTCCATGAAATTTCTATTCATTAAGTTCATCTGCAACTACTGAAGACATCAGTGTATAACTGACAACCTAAAAGGTTTCTCTCCTTTGTGGATTTTCCAATATTAAAATGTGTAATACCATTTTTCCACTTTGTACACTTCTTCCTCATGAATGATTTTGTCTTTGAAAGTAGCTGAAACAATTGAATGGATTTCCCACACTCCACACATGCATGGATCTTCTTTATGGTGTAAGCTTTTTCATGTAATTAATGCATATAAATCTTGTTATTGCTTTGTGACATTATTCATATTTACAGAATTTCTCTTCATGGGACTCACCTCACATGTATGAAATAAACTGTATAACTTAAAACTTTAATACATTTATAACCATAAGTTTTTATATACACAGTATAGATTTTATATATTTGAATGCAATATGTACCAGTAAATATATTTTCAAATTGTTTGCATTTATAGGCCAAGCTTTGATATTTATTATCATATGTCTTTGAAATTGGAGGAGGATTTGGATGGTGGCATGAAGGATCTTTATTTTTTTAAAAAAAAATTGTTTAACACTATATGTGTTCTTTATTGTACCAGAACTTCCATGAACTCAAAGTAGCTACTCTATTTTTATATTCATGGGTGTTTCTGTTGTGCATATTCTTTTAAGTATTAGAAAATTACTAAAGTTATTAGTGTGCTGACATGCGGCTTGTAAGCTGCATAGAGATCATGACAAACAGTTAAGACTGTGTACTAATATTCTATCTACTATAGGATTATAAGAGAAACATTTCTGAGTATCCCGCTCTCTTTTGTAGACTTAGACATTGTCTTGTGAAATTTTTGATCAACAAGATCCTGTGGGCATGTCATGTTGCTTCTGAATGAGTTGAAGCCCATAGAGAGTCCCCAGTTTGCCTTGACAATGAAACAAGTGCAGAGAAAGATCATGCATTAGCTTACACCCTTATATATACACCAGGAATATAGGGCAAACCACATAAACAACAACAACAAAACTAACTCACAATTTTTTAAGCAAAAGAGGATGTGATGTCTTGTTGTTGAAAGAAGCATGTAGTATAGTAATTTGATCAGCATTTTTTTCAGGCTGTGCTATGTGTGGTGTTGAAATAAAGCATAGCATCAATATTTATATCCTACTTTAACAGCATCCAAGAGAAATAATAGACATTATTTCTCTTGGATGTATTATTATTATTGTTATCAAAATATGAAGAGAATAAACATTAAACTGTCACATATGATACCTATCACATAGTTAAAGAATTTTCTTACAACATGGGAAAATATAGTATTCAGATAGGATTAGTATTAATATTAGTATTAGTTTAAGTATACTTGACTATATTTGCTTCAGAATAATACCGAAAACTTTTGATTAGAAAAATATTAGTCATTCAAGAAACATATTTATTTTTGGTTCTGGAAGAGTTATTTCTTAAAATCAGATACTGTTTTGCTATTAAAGCTAAGTTAAAACTTAGCCAAACAATATGACCATCTCTATAAGTGGCTAGCAATACCACTCTGAGAATGATCAGATAAATTTACAGATAAAGGTCTAGTCATAAGTGATTATAGTCAATATCAAAGATTGTGAATTTTCTGCTGTTGCCTGTAGCTAAATCAAATGAATTCAATGCATATCTTAAAATTTGACACTTTAGGAGGGAAATGCCACCAAAGTTATTTCATATGTGTTTTTCAGCAAACAAAAGGGAAATCATACTGAAAGAATCTTTCTTTAAGGGTAGTGAATACCAGTAAGTTTTATTTATAATAGCCACTACTGGGAACCATTCATAGGTCTTGAAAAGGAAAAAGTAAATTACTTTCAATGAACTCTTCATTATACCTATAGGACATCACTTACCAATGTCATCCAGGAACAACAACAAAATAGTTACAGAAAATTTTATATTTTGTTATATTTGTTATATGCCTATAATGTTTATTTTAAAATTCCTGGCATAAAATATGCTTTTATACATATACCCAACAGAATTAAATAGAAATGCCATGGTTTCGTGCAGTAGTTATCAATTTTCATTTTCTGAAAGCAGCCAATATGTTGAGAAAAACTTTAAAGAAAGAAATAGCCAGCATGAACCCATGAATGTTGCAAGTGTCATGTGGCTGTAGGTTTATAACAAGTTTGTGATTTGCAATGCTATTCTGGATCAATAGATGTCAATAAAGTAACTTGTCATTACACTACACTCATATAAGGCTGACCAACAAAAGATTTCTCTCTCTTTCCCCATGACATATTTAATGTGATGTGTCAATAAACACAGAACAAAATCCCTTGTTAGGGACCTGCACAAATGAAAGAGACAACAATTTTAGTTAGAAAATATGTAGAAAAAAGTAGAGAATTCAAGTGTGCATTGCTGTTGAGCTAAATTGTCTTAAGAGGAAGAATTTTTTTTAATTTAATGGATCACTTCCATGCACATTATTCATAGCTTCTACACTATAATTATTAGTAAAAGTAGCAAATCAAGCCTTCACTATTTCAGTTCTAAATAACTGTGATAAGTGCACTTAACTAAACACGGCTTCATTATTTGACAAGAGAATTACATCAAGTCTTATCCCAAAGTGCAATTTAAAATTGATCACTTACAGCCAACAGGCTTAATGTATACAAATAACATCTAGATAAATAATTGCAGCTGTTTTTAAATGGAAAAGAAATCTATCAATAATTTTCTCAAAAAGTTTATGAAGTGTCAATAATATGGAAACATCCATCATAGAAATATAATGACTATAGGTAGGAGGAAATTGAATATACACTTTGGAAAATATTACATGACTTTCATGTTATAAGATGCTCAAGGGAGGAATAAAATGTCCTTGAAGTAAAACTTTTCTTCCCTGTGTTGCTTTTGCTAGGGCATTTTGTTCCAGCAAGAAGAAAGGAACCAATACAGCTCAATAAGTAAATTCTACTATTTTGAGTACAGCACATATATTACTAAAACTTATACACTTGCTAGATATAAACTATATGCTTTAAAATAATCTACATTTCTAGCAATCAGAATCAAGATTACACAGCATAGATATGTAAGCAGATACCTGTCCCCCAGCACTTCCATCAGGCTGTTTGTCTTCCTCCCATCATCACTGACTCCTTTTTAGGGTGTATTTGTCTTCAGGCAGGATGGAGATTGAGAAACTTTGTTATTCGGTACATAAACTCTAGGCCAATAATTTCTCATACACGCTGAAAATGATTCTGCAACATTACCTACATAAACTTCATAAAAGGGAATCTTGCAAAATTTGAATTTGTTGAAAAAATTTTAAAGACTAGGTCCCATTAGGTATCTCTGATTGTCCTGGAAATGACCATGTAAACTGAACTGTCCTTGAATTCACAGTGATCCACCATCCTCCTGAGTGCTGAGTTTGAAAGACGTGTGATTAAAGGTATGTTCTGATATATCTGCTTTGATTTAATTGAAATTAAATGTTAAAATAACTGTTATATGAGCCTTAGTCAGTGAGATAGGTTGACTAATAAAAAAACTGTTACTCTACGTAAAGGGAGAAAAGTTATTGAACTACTTCCTCATAGATTTTTTGTTATCTAAAACCCAGTAGGTTGCTTGGATGCCTTATGTAGTTGGAATATTCTGTCCTTTCATCCTACATCCCAGCTGCCTCAGTACCCAAAGAGAAGTCTGCTTTAATTTAGAATTTCCCAAAATCAGAATAGACGAGTGAGCTGAAGGACACAGGAGTGAAGTTATCATACAAATAATGTGAACTAGTCTACTGTGATTCTTCTGAGCAATCCATGATACAAGAAGAGACAGGAAATACATAGTATAGAGCAAGAGGAAGGAGACCATAATTCTCAAGGCAGTTCTGTGGGCTGTAGCACTAGGGTCTTTATCTCCTCTAAAATTGAGCTGCATCTTCTGGAGATGTTTATACAAAGAGAAGATTAGCAGAATAAAAAAAATTAATGCCAGTGAAAATGGTATTGCAGAGAACAGAGTCATGTTAAATAACACCTCCTCTGTCAAAATTGTAAACTCAGTCTCCATGGAGTTCACACTTGTATTTCCTTCATATTGATAGAACTTCTCTTCAAGAGTGATGGTTATTTGTATCATATTTGCAATCAAGATCACCAAGCTTCCCATTAAGATCAGCACAATCAGCTTTTTCAGTCTCCATTTCAAGTAGAGAAAGATCTGCCAGGAGCAGTTAGCTATTCTGAAAAAATAGAAGATGCTGAGAGCTGTAGCAAGCCAGAGACTGAAGTGGCTAGATAGTATAAGGCTGAACATAATTATTTTTAATTCTTTTATAGTAATAGATGAAATTAATTGATCTTTAACCCACAAAAGTACGGTTTCCCAGATGAGACTAATTCTGGAAATTGACAAGATAATGAGTATTTGATCAATTGTGGAGAGCTCTATTTTATTGATCCAGTCAATGAAGTTCTTCAGAACTATAAAACTATTGCTCAAATTGCCCAAAACAAGCTCTGCAATTAGTATGATGGTGATGATAATGTGCAGGACAGGTACCATATTCAAACAAAAAAAACTCAAAGTCTTTGTCACTGCTCCTCTTGTACTGATTGAATGCCTGGCATATGGTCCACTGTGTAGCTAAAATATCTCTCCTCTTTGTCCTCTTCCTTCTGCAATATCTGATTATAAGGAATGCCAAGTATCTTCTACTTGGCATTTAATCTGCCTACATTCTTGCTACATTTTTTCTTCAATTCACTGTTGAGTCCTAGATAATGTTTTTATGTGATTACCATGGGCTGAAATACTCAGCAGATGATTTAGAAACAAAGGACAACCCCATTTGCTGGTATGAAAATCAAGAAATTCTTTCCTACTGTTTTGCATCTCTGCCCTTTTTGAGATTTAGGAAATTTGGTTATGCTGTCTTCAGTTCTGAGGTCCAAATATTGCAAAAACCATGTTCAATGAATATGAAGTTTAAAAATGTTTTTGTGTTCAATCAAGAGTCTTGCCACCGAAGACTTAAAAGTCATTCAGAGTCAGGTATGTGTTTTTTCATTAAACATCAGTTCAGGTCCTATCTTTTTCACACTCAGATTGAAAGCTGAATTCACAGAAAGAAAGAAAGATTGCTTCATTGTGAATAGTCAACTTCTCTTTATGCTGCAGAAGAAAATAAAAATGCAGAGTTCAAACATTTACAGACTGCCTTAAGATTATTAATTTTGCAGCTGGAGCCATGGGTCCCTCCATGTGTGTTCTTTGGTTGGTAGTTTAGTCCCTGGGAGCTTTGGGGGATCTGGTTCATTAATAATGTGGTTTTTCCTATGAGGTTGTAAACCTATTCAGCTCCATCAGTCCTCCCCCTAACTCCTCTATTGCATGATCCCCATGCTCAGTCTGATGGCTGGCTTTGAGTACCCACATCTGTATTGGTCAGGCTCTGGCAGAGCCTCCAGCCTCTCTGGGGAGTGCCATACCAGGCTCCTATCAGTAAGCACTTTTTGGCATCATCATATCTAGAATCAATGTGAGAGGATGCCCTTGGTCCTGTGGACACTTAATCCCCTAATGTAGGGGAATGCTAGGGTGGTTAAGCAGAAGTGGGTAGGTGGGTGAATTCCCTCATGAGTGAGGTGAAATGAGATAGGGGGTTTGCAGAGAGGAAATCTGAAAGGGAGATAACATTTAAAAGTAAATAAAATAACCAATAATAATGGAGTATAGAGCTAAAAAATATTTATTTAAAATTCATATTAATAAAGTACTTTAAAAACTGTTTTAACCTTGACCAATATAAATCAGTGTATCTTCTGATGAGAAAAATGTCATTTAGTAAATTAGCAATTACACATTGAAAATCTTTGCATTTTATTAATTACTCAGACTTTGTCAGATGGTACACAAAACACTTGGATAATTATAATAAATGTAACTATTTATCTTTGCTAATTTTCAAATTTGATTTATAAATTAAAGAATTTATAGTTTTTCCAATATCAGAGGACAGAGTCCCTTTTCTACATTCTTAATTTTATATATCAAGAAAGTTCAAATCAGATATATAAGGGAATATTTGAGTTTGAGAGAGAAAAGACTACTTACAACTTGTTGAGCATGCAATTTTCAGATCTCAGCATCGATGGGGATCAAAGAGACATCAGAAAACAATTTAGACAGTGGAAGAATAACTGGGACCTACAGAAGATAGTTGAAGATATTTGCAACTGTCTAATATTTCAGAAATATTAAGGTGCTAATATTTCAGAAAGCATGGCTCTGCATAATGCAAATTTGGTTAAACATGTATTTGTGGGCTTTAAACTGTCCCAAAACCTAACAAGCTCTGCCCACCTTGAGACTACTACATTTATTTTTCTATTTTACTAAAATATCTCTTTTGTTTTATTTGTTCTCACTGCATTTGTAACGGAGAGGTTCTAGGTGTTGTCCACCTAAATTTAGATTGTCTCACCTAAAGACCAACCAGGGTAGTTATTTACTTGTGTAGACTTGCTTTCTGAGATAGAAAGCAGAAAGCAGACAGGCACACCAGTAGTACTCTATGACCAAGCTGTCTGAACTGTGAAGCCTTTTAGGTTTGTAAGTAAAATCTCAATAAGGGACAGTTATTGTTCCCATTATTTATTCTTATCTTCAGATGTGTCATATTTTCCCTTTTGGATTAGAATGGTTTGCTTTATGTTGTGAAGCAATATTTCTTCTTTAAATCAGGATCTTTCCTTAAAGAAGCTTACATTTGTATGGGTATTTGTGACACATAAAGTAACCATCAGGAAGATGGTTATAACCTCACCCACTACTGACATTTTTAAAGGCTGGATAAACCACCCACAACATACAGGTTAGAAAATGCTGACATAATAAATACTCATATTTCACTGAATGGTGTCTGAAAAGCAGAGAAAGAGTCTTTCCTCTTTCCATCTTTCTTTTCAACATAAGCTTCATCTCATGATAGTTTTACATTTTCTCAGAAAGAATAAAATATTCAGAAAAATATGGAGTGATATTCTCTAGAGCTTAATGGCACCCAGAATGTGCCTGTACAGGTCACCTAAGCAGTAGCACAGGCTTTGCATATGAGAAAATACTATTGACCCTATAGATTGTGGTATAAGGGGTGATAAGAGTTAAAGAATGAGAGACTTGTTATAGTGTAAGCTATACATTGTTTTGGGTTCTGGAAAGATTCCGTAAGAGAAAACTTTAGGAATATAAACTAGAGCAAATAAAAATGGATTCCTATACACATGGAAGCCCAATCAATTCTATGGGGAAATCACAGAAGGTTTCCTCAATATCTGAAGGACAATAAAGAAGTAAATGACTCCAATGGGATTGTATAAAAAGTTTGTCACTTTCCTTTCCATGCATTGAGGATGTATAATCAATATTTTCTTCCTCTCACTCTTAATATTTACTTAATATTCCAGAAAGCTCTTAGATATTCCCTATAATTTTGTGTTATACTTGTATACAGAGAATAACGTGCTGTCATTAATGAACTAGTAAATGAAATGTAAACAGAAATATCATGATATTTATGACTATGCCTCTGTGTGTGATTGTAAATATAATCACTGGAAACTAAGATGTGAAACTAAGTGTGAAGAGGAAAAAGAAGGGAGAAGCAATATAATTATATTTTAATTTTAAAATTAAAGATGTGTCAGTAATGGCATTTCTATGCTATTACCTCTATAGGCAATGAATCTAAAAGTACTCTCATTAAGAATACTTCTCGCCGGGCGGTGGTGGCGCACGCCTTTAATCCTAGCACTCGGGAGGCAGAGGCAGGCGGATTTCTGAGTTCGAGGCCAGCCTGGTCTACAGAGTGAGTTCCAGGACAGCCCGGGCTATACAGAGAAACCCTGTCTCGAAAAACCAAAAAAAAAAAAAAAGAATACTTCTCAAAGCAAAATAAGATGCTTTCCATAGATTACTAATAGACTACTTCATAAAATAAAAGTCTCCCAATTATTATTCTTTAATTTTTTTCTTGATACACCCTAAGCTATTTCAAGTCTATTATTGCATTGAACAGAACTTTCTATGCTGAGATAAATCCATCTTGTCTATGATGTACAACAATTTATAGTATTTCTTTATTCACTATGCCAATATTAATCATAATTACATGTTTGTTTTTAAGAAATATTGGCAATTACACTTTTTAAGACAGGTTTTTTAATGTAGCCTATATAGCATAAATCACACTATGCTGTCCAAATATTCCTGTAAATCTATTTGCCTCAAGTTCTCAACTTTTGACATTCTGGCATGTCACTAATGATTATTAATTAATTCAATTTTTCTTAATATTTTCTGTCATTTATTTCTACTCATCGAGTTAAATATTTACCAATTGGTTGCAACAAGACTTACTGAGTTCATCTTTATATAAATTATTATAGAATCGATGACATTATTGATTTTTCAATCTACCATTCCAAATGTTTATGTTTGTTTATATTTGTTTATACATTCATAAAAGTTAGAACATTTAATTTGGGGACAAAATTATGTCTTATACATATCCATCATATTTTTAAGATACTGAATTTATCTTTAGTAATGGGTGTGGTAATTTTATGTCAGCACAGGTGCCTTCAGAGGCCACGGCCAGTGTTAGTATCAAGTTCCTGTTAATCATAAGGCCTGCTCTGTAGGCTTCTCTGAATTTCTACTCCTAGTTGTTTCTATATCCAGTTGTATCCCACATCACAGGTACATTATGCAATAAGTTAAGGCTGTATACTCAAGAAAATAACATAGTCAGCCAGAATTTCATTATTATGTTATTAGAAAGCAAAATGACAATAACATACAATGTAAGAAATGCAGTTACAGTTTGCAAGGCTCTGATGTGGGCTGTGGTGCTTGCCTGTCTGTAATCTCCTGCACTGAGCTGCATGATATTCAATTGTCTCCACAGGAAAGTGATGAGCAGGATAAGTCACTAAGGACACAACGAAGCATATGAATGTGAATATGTATCTGGCAAACAAAATAACTTTGGTAAGTTGCACAGAATTATCCAAGCTAGGACTGCAAGACATGTTACTTTTATATACTTCACACCAGGTATTAACTTGTAGTGTTTGTAACTGTAATGTTTATAAACAAGAGTACTAGAGAGTCCTGCAATATCAGCAGAACCACTTTCATATATATATATATATATATATATATATCCTTAATCTTTTTTTTTTACAGTCCCATCCTGGACTGTCCTCCAATAGTTCCTCATTCTATTCCTTTTCCCCTGTCTCCAAGAGGATGTCCCCATGCGCTCAACCCCACCCCACTTCCCAACCCCACTCCCCTACCCCATCCCACACCCCCCAGCCCCGCCCCACCCCAGCAGGCCTCCCCACTCCCTTGGACCTCAAAGCTCTCAAGGATAAGGTGAGTCTTCTCTCACTGAAATCAGACCAGGCAGTCCACTGGTGTATGTGTTGGAGACCTCATACCAGCTAGTGTATATTGGCTGGTTGATGGCTCAGTGTCTGAGAGATCTCAGTAATGCAAGTTTGTTGTGACAGCTGGTCTTCCTATGGGTGGTCATCCTCCTCAAGTTCTTCCAGCCTTTCCCTATTTCAACCACAAGGGTCCCAGACTTCAAATATACCAGGGACATGGAAGATGAGATACTCTCAGGACTCAAAGGGAGGGACCTTAAATGAAATAACCAACAGTGGGGAGAGGGAACTTGTAGAGTACACCTCCAGTAGAAAGGCAGGGCATCAAATGAAGAAATGATGTTGTCATCCCACTGCTAAAAATTCTGACCCACAATTGTTCCTGTCTAAAAGAACTGCAGGGACAAAAACTGAGAAGAGACTGAAGGAAAGGAGGTCCATTGACTGGACCAACTTGGAATCCATCTCAAGAGGAAGTTCCAATCCCTGACATATTACTAATGTCATGATGTGCTTACAGACAGGAACCTAGCATAGATGTCCTCTCAGAAGCACACCAACCAGCTGACTTAGACAGATGTAGATAATTACACCCAACCAATGGACTGAAGTCAAGGACTCCTGTGGTTGAATTAGGGAAAGGCTGGAAAAAGTTGCGGAACCACATATTTTAACTCTACCGTTTTAGGTGAAGAAATATAGAGTTGGAAAAATTGGCAATTTTGATTAAATAAAAAAATGAAATAAATCTAGCAATACCAGATGTTGAAATGATTTGTCACTGCCCAAAAAACAGTAGTCATCTTGACCATAGTTTCACTAATCAACAAATCTGAATGAACAATATATGTATATGTGTACATGTATATATGTGTGTGTGTATGTGTGTGTGTATTTATAATTACAAACAAGAATACAATGAATCTGGAGATGTCCAGAACAGTGAGGCTCTTATCTATTGAAGACAGCTTTCTTCTCTTGATCCAGTCCACAATTTTCACCACTGCTATGAATCCATTTCCTAAGCATCCAGATATGAATTCTGTAATGAAAACGGGCATAAATAGAATCTGTATGAGAAAACACATTGTCCATAAATAATGCAAGAGTTCTAATATCAAATTGACAGCTCCTTATTGGATTAAATTCAAGTTAAAGTCATATTTATTTTTAAAATATTACAAAGCTTTGTTCCATAGATAACTGATTTATACAATGCTAAGCCAGGAAATATGAGGGTCTTCTGAGGCTGAATTTGCAGTATTCTTTGTAAGATTCTTTCATTTTCTCAGAGAGTAATCTGCTTCTCACAGATACAGGATGTTGGTCACAAAACAGTAAAACAATCTGAAGTCTCACAGTTGACTGATGCTGGAGGAAATACTGAACTTTCATGTGCTGACATGCAAAAAACCAAATTGCATGGCTTAAGTCTGCCCCACCCCCTCTGCTCTTCTTTTCTCATGGCTTCTCTTATGGCTTCCCTTCCCCTGTGTCGTCTCTCGTCTTCCTTTTGTCTTAAACACAAATTTCATTCTGGCCAAATAAGGACTGGAAAAGTAATGCAACAAAATTCTAGTGTTCCTATAGAAAACAATAGGAAAGAACTTTCTAAGCAACAAAGGAGGTTTCATTAAAAAAAAATCCAAAGTAGATACATAGATATTACCTAAACCACCTCCTGTATAAGCTTGGATGTTTATAATAGAATTATTTCTTGTATTTGTCAATGCAAAGCACATCTTTCACCTCAGGAAAAAAATGGAGATTATTCTGAGACAAATATTAGCCAGCAAGGCCCAGCAATACAAATTTTGGTTGCACCAGATATCAATTCAATATGGAAGTTGTTTAATGAATTCTTTTCTAGTTGCAGAAAAAAAGCCATAAATCAGTGCATTTCCTACATATATTACAGCAACGTTGGCTACAGCTAAGTGGGTTATAGCAAAGCAAGTCAAACTCCACTAAAGGTTTTGGATATTTTCTAATGATATTAGCTATGAGTGAATGGTCTGTTAATATACTCTAAAGATTTTACTCATAACTGAAAGAATATGAGATCAGGTGCACAGGTATGAAATAGATTGCTACAAAAAAAAACCCTGAAAATTGGTAAAGGTCATTTGGCTTTGGATCTATAACATTCCAAATCTCTATAATCACAAAGTTTTTGTCAAAAAGTCAGTCATATAAGATAATGATTATAGAATTAAGCACTGTCAGTATTGCTGTGAAGCAAAGCCCTGAATATAATATGTACTTATTAGTTTACTTTACAAAATGATGTATTAATATGTATATAAAGTCCTATATAAAAACATGTTAAATTCACCTATTTTCTTCTTTCACCTATTATCTAGGTTTTTACTTACGGGTCTAGGGGAAGAATCACACAAAACTTTCCCCCTTCTAAATTGCAATGTCTATTGATATTATCATTTCAATCTTGCTTATGCAGCCATTTCCATGAGATACTGTTTTGCAGCAGACTTCTTAGTATTCTAGCCTTTGACCCCTTCTCTTCCAAGATGTTCCATGAGCCATAGAAGCCAGAATTATAATGTCGGTATAGCTCTAGGGGGACTGCATTCTCCCCAGTCTGATGATATTTGTATTCTGTAGAGTTGTGGTTTTTCATGCTAGACTGTGTTTGCTGTAAAGAGACACTTATTTGATAAGATTTGGTAGGTTTATTTCAGTCAGGAAAGGTGGCTGGTGCATGAACTCTTGGCTACAGATCTGGAGCTAGATTTGTGGGTGTAAAATTGGCAGCACGTTGGGGCAAAGGTAGACCAGAGTAATTATTATAATGATGTAACTGCTTTTGAGTCATCCATATTAATCTGTGCTTCATTAAAAACTTTATAAACAGCTTAGCTCAAATTAATGGTAAAGAAATTATATTTAGATAGAGGCACTATTTAAATGTATCTTACTTTGGGTAAATATACGGGTTTTTTTCTTTTACATTTTCCAGTAAAATTTATTGATCAAAAGCATATATCATTCAATATAAAGACTCAGTAGGAAACATTTTTTTCTGTACATATTAAAGTTGTCACTCTATCTATGTGTCAGTGAACCAGAGTCATTGGTATGTCAGTTTCCTCATATAGTGAAAATATTCCACATTCTCTGTTTTCTTTTGTGAACCATGATATGATGCCACATAAACACCACGTATCTTAAAACGTTTTTATCTCTTCACTCAGTTTCCTTCAGTGTCTACTCCTGGGCCATCACTGCATGAACTGGTAAGTTGATAATTAAGCAATATGACAAGGAATTTATAAAGAGCATAAAGAAAAGACAGAGATGGAAAAAGAAAATAAAAGCCAATGCTAATATACAGAAGAATGTCTTGAACTTCAGAAAGGACAGAGAAAGTCAGATATTCTATTATTAATATCTAATACATTTTCCATTCTTTAACAGTATTAAGTAAAGGTGAGCCATATACGAAAGAAAATTCTCACAGGTACCTCCAGTTAGGGTAGAGATATGCTGAAAAGACATATAAGGCCCAATTATAATTATATGCCCCCAATATAGAGACATATCCTAAAAATAGAACAAATCCATTGTTTTTTTTTAATTTCAGACACTATAGAAGTCAGTGCGTAGACTTCAAAAAATAAAAAAAGAAAATAAATCGATATGACCCAGATATACCAGTTCTTCACACATTCTACTCCATAGACTTGTTAATCCTTGCTCAATGTCACCCTAGTTATAGTAGCTAGGGAATAGAAACAACCTGAATATACTCAGCAGGGGAGTGGATAGTAATAATGTGCCAAGTAGAAAATTTTAATTTCAATACCATGACAGAAATGTCATTTTCACTCACCTCCCTGCATTAGCAAAAATATAAATAACCAGATAATCCATGGACTTGTGATAAAGAGGCAGAACCTGGGTTCCCAGAAAAGGAGGCACACATCAAGAACATTTTGAAACACTTAAGTTTTGCACTTGATCAGGGGCTGTTAGGCAATGATTGCATTTCCAAAGGTGAATCAAGTACAAATAGAGATGGATGATAGATTTCAAAGGAGATCACACTCATGTCTCAGGATTGTTAGTCATGCTTTGACACCTGAGGCTGGAATAATCAATAAATCAGCATAATTAATTGATTTTAAAGAATTGAGCCCCCCCAGGGAAATCTGACATAAGTTTTTTGTTTCATTAAAAAAAAAAATAAATTAACAAGTAGTACAAACTTCTGAGAAGTGGGGCCAAAGAAGAAAGATGTAAACTAGATTAGCACTCAGTAAACTAAGCCAGTTCCTTCGAGAAATATTGACAAGGCACTCCTTAAAACAGAATCAAAACAACCTACAAACACGATGGGAGTCCTTTCAAAGTAACTTCTGATGTTATTATCATATAAACTCTACCAGTCTTCCCATGTTATGAGTTAATTGCTTCTGAGAAAGCAAGCAGGCATCGAGAACTGGGAGAACATTCCAAGAGGTTGTAAAACAACTAACCAAAGGTCATAAAAAGAGGAATTAAAGATTTACTATAGGTATATGAACAGAAGATAAAATAGTGACTGGGTTTATGTATACAAAAATCACTAATACCTTAGTTACAAAACTTATGGTTTTTAACTCTCCGTGAACCTGGAGAGCTGATGACAGATGACGAATGTTTAGCCAAATAATTACTCTTAATGGATATGCATGTAAGCATTCACTGTTTTAAACTTATTCAATTTATGATTGAGATTTATGTATAAATTTGTGGTGAACTTTTCAATATGTGATCATGAATTCTGTAAGATATATGTGCTGAGGACAAAGAGAGGAGAGACCGGAATATCCTTTTCTTATAGAACAGAAGAACTCTTTAGAGAAGAATCTTTTAGCAGAAAAAAGCCTTCCCCAGCAGCAACATTGATGTCCCAGAGTAGGGAGAAGCTGGAGCTGTGTGGCTGGAAAGTGTGGGTGGGTGGGAGAGCACTCTTCATAGAGACAAAAGGGAGGGAGAAAGACAGATGTGGGACAGGTAAGCAGGAAGAAGGATAACATGAGATAGGGAGTTGGTGTAAGGAATAACCAGGAAGTGGCACATCATTTGAGATGTAAACTAATGGAATGATAAATAATAATTTAAAAAAAGGAAAACGTTCTCCTGTAACATATTTAACTTTACTTAATCTGTTGAATGCAGAAATCAAATTTAAACTCAACTGGGAATTAGATATCAATCTAAAATGTGACATTTGCTAAATTCTGAAAGTCTACTCCAAAATTCAACAGAATACAATGAAAATGATGGTATTTGTTTTTAGTACTTAAAAAAGGAAAATTTTTAGAAAAAGAACTTAGAAATAAAGATTAAAATCACTTTTTAAACTGTCCCTCTTTTCTACCAGTGATTTCAGCTAGCCGGCTGGAAGTTACAGCCTAGCAGTTCCTGTGGAGAAAGAACAAAAAATTCTTTACTTTAATCCCCTGTTATTTTATGATGATGTGCTAAAAGTCTGCAACTTCTCATCTCAGAGGAACTCAAACAGGCAGGTAATTTAGTAGCGAAGTGACTTAGACTTAAGAGAGGTAAGTGTTCTATTAGCTAATGTCTAATTAAACTGCAACCCAAAATATCTCGAAAGACCAAGTCTTGCCCGACCGAAGCTCTTCCCTTCTGCACATAAACTCTTGAAAATCAAATTTATTAACTCAGTCATTTAAATAGAACATATGAATTATTGGTTTTAATAATTTTTACCTATGTTTCAGACACTGAGAGAAGACAGACAAATCCTGAGACATAGCTGGGCAGTTAGCATGCCCAAAACAACAAGACTCAGGTACAGGAAGAGACCCCTGCCTTAAAGTATAAAAGCACAAAATAACAGAAGATAACACTCAGTTTCTTCCTCAGCTCTCTACATGCATATGTCTGCATATCCACATGTGTGCAGTGCACATATTCACACACATACACACATACACACACATGCAAACACACACACTAATATTAAAAACTAAAATAAGAAAAGTGGATCTCTAGACATATTTTGCAATAATTTTCCACATATTCACACACATACATACACACACACACACACACACACACACACACTAATATTAAAAACTAAAATAAGAAAAGTGGATCTCTAGACATATTTTGCACTAATTTTCTAAGAAAAGCTAATTAAAACATATGTTGACTATGATACAAGCAGATACCTAAATAAATGGAATTGAATTCAAATATCAGAAACAAAAAACAAATGAAGCTAAATCCAACTTATTTGTAATAGAAGTGCCAAAAGTATGTTTAGACAAATTCATTTCTTTAACAAATATCAAGCTGAAACTCTATACCTATGTATAACTCTGAAAATAACAACGAATGAAATAAAATAAAAGAATTAAAATGGGAATATGGGACAAAAATCTCATAGTAGTCATTTTTACTACTGCTGTGACAAATTATCCAACAATTAAAGAATCTTAAGGAAGAAGGATGTTATTTTCACATGTGGACTGCAGGGGCAGTTCGTCATGGTGGTCAGGCAGGGCAGTGAAAAGAGCCACAGGTGAGGAATACTGGTGATTGCTGTTGCTTTCTTTTCTTCATTTCATGAACTTAGCCCATGGAAAGACTCCGTTGACATTTGGGTGGGCCTTCTCATCTCAGTCAAACTCTTTGGAAAGATCCTCAGAGTCATACCCAACAGTTGTTCTCCTAGGCTGTCCTAAATCTGACCAAGATTACCCTCTTACACTACCAGAAGATAACAAAAGAGAAAGTTTTCAACTTGTAAGCATGGTCATCAACTTTCTTTATAGGAGTATAATTGCTTAGAAAATCATAATCTATATTTGGGAATATAGCAGATCAAAAAGATCTCACACACAACAGGAATCAACCAGCAGGATGGCAAGGCATCATGAAGAATGGCAGAAAACCTTTTTCAGATATACAGCAGACAATGGACTATTGGCCAGAGTACACATGCAAAAAATGTTAATACAAAAATGAAAAATAAATTAATAAATAAATTGTTTTTATGGTTTGAATACAAATATATAAACTATATGAATGTATTTCTATTTATTCCCATATATCACCAAAGGCAGATCAAAGAAATTATTCTGCTTAATCCTGGTGAACCAAGTGAGTTTTATCTTTACTCACTTAGGTAAAAGCAGTTTACAGGTAGAAATACCAATGAAAATTTTTTCTCAGAAGTTATTAACATCATTTATATTCTTAGGTTTGTCCAGAGCTTCCTGTACTACATCCACTGGCTCATGCATTATCTTCTAAAACCTTCCGCCTTTCATGAGGGAATGAGAATGGTTTGTGTATATAATCACTTCTACTCTGAACTCAAGATGACAACAGTATGTCATATCTGGAGCTCAGAGTTTCATGATGCACCACTACTTCCTCCAGGTCTTAGATTCTTTCTCCCTCTTTTGTGAGGTTTCTTGAACCTTTAAGGAAGTAGTATAAATATGTGAACTGTTTTCTCATTTAGAGTGGTCATGCATCTTTGCATTAACTGACACCCATTGCTAGAAGTAGTTACCATGAATAAGACTAACAGAAATAATTATGAATGTAACTGTATGAAATGCAATTTGACTGGACCTTAGTATTTATGTATCGATTTAAAAAGATACAATAAGTAGCATTTCAGGCAAGACCTATAATATCCCTAGTTTATGTCTCATCATACATGAGTCATATTCTGTGGAGTGGAATGTGAACCCAATTGGAAAGTAATAGCTTGCACCCAATAATATTCATGCCACTGTTGTACCAGTGGGCATTTCTTGACATTTGGAAAGCATTGATTTTAACAGGTTCCTTCCATAATGAGTCAGGACAAGCCACAATGTGGTGCTAGGGAAATGTTAATGATCCTACCCAAACAGAGAGGAATCCAAACTGATACAACTCACAGCAGAGTCTTTATATTTGAGCTAGCTCACCACCCCCACAATGCACCACTATCATGTCAGTCACACAGGATGGTTTTGGTGGTTGGGAGAGCCCTGAATGTCTAGAGCAAGGCTTCATAGTAAGCAACAAGCAAGGAGTATGTGTGCAAGCATCTAATCTGAAAGCAACTCTGGCCTTTAACATAATTGGCTGGTGCTGGGAGTCATATCATAAATTTAATTTCTGTTCTCTTGTGTATTGCTAGTCGTTAGGCAGAGTGTGTAACCTGAGTGGCATAACCCAGACATACTGGTCTTGTTGAGGATGTAACCTGGAAATGCTTGTCATTATGGGAGGTTAGTCTAGATACTGGAGCTAGGCTCAGGTTTTGTTGTGGGGGGCAACTTGGAAACTAATGCTATGCACCAGCCTGTTAGTTTACCTGAATTTAAACTTAGGTCAGGTTCTCTAAAATGGAGTCTGAACTTAAGATTTAGCATCTCAACAATTCTTCAGGAGCAACCTGAGTAGTGCTGTCTGCCATTCACAAGACCTAGTCATGAAACTTTCAGCTCCAATCCATCTCAGTTTTACAACATCCTGAAATGAGAACAGTAAGCATTCTAGGAACAAGGCCATACTATCTAGCTCTCAAATACAAACAACAGCAGCAGCAATATTTGGCATTACATGACAAGGCTCAGTGGCCTTTGTAGAACATAATAAATAAAGAGATATCCTACTCTGAGTCACTAAATTTTGTTTTATAGCATATGACTATTAAGAGGGACTTTTTCAACTCATGCAAGGGACCTTTATTTAAATTATTTCACCATCATTTTACACTTCTGGCCAGGGGCTGTTAGAAAGTCTAGTTTTGTTGGATATTTGTTCCTAACTCAATCTAAAACTAACAAGAATTTCACTTCTGTACTTTGCCTTGAACCTTATGCAGACTGATTTCTCATAATTTTTCTTTGTGCACTGATACTGTTTTCTGGAATGGAAGTCAGAAGTTAGCATTATAAAATGAGTACTCTTTACAAAAGTTTGATTGAGAAAGACTTCTGGAGATTTTACCACTCAAAAGCAAAGGCTTAAATGTCTCAAGATTTATTAACTAAAGTGATATGATAAAGTATGAGGAAAGAGAAGAAAATACACAAGTACCATATATCATGAGAGGATATCATCAGTGGAATCAATTGTTCTATCTCCAAAGAGATGTTGGGTGCAATGGTCTGGATGAAAGACACTATTTTATGAAGTTTCTTTTCTATTCTACCAGTATTCTACATACCTTTTTGCTTCCATTTGATCCTTGTGTGTTCAGGCATTTGTTTCCTCATTGCCAAGTAGCTCCTGTTTTGACTGGTTCCAAGCCAGAGGTCTATCTTGATTATATTGGCTCTAGTCTCCTAAATCACATATTACTCTTGAATAGTAATATGGCCAGTGTTGAATTTCCCCTAGCTATACCTGGATGCTAAAAGAGTCCTGGAATGAGTGAAAACTTATCCCCAGGAGAAAAAAATATATACATTCCTACCTTTCTATCTACATTTTGATGCTCATAGCCATTGATACTCCTGGAGACTACCAAAATGCTAGGCAAACTTGTCACACCCAACAGGTAAGATTTCACATTCTGCCTTCTAAAGTCCTTCATGCTCCTCACCTGCAAGCCACATTTCTCCCAACAGATGCTTTCAATCCCATAAAATTCCCTTCTCTACAACACCTGGCTTCTACCTGTCAATCTGCTAGTAAAGTAAACTGTTGTTCAACCTTTAACGTAGTGATTCTAAACCTGTGGACACTACCAATTTCTCAACCAAAATCTCCAAAAATATTTATATTTTAAGCCATAACACTATCAAATTTCCATTTATGAAGTCTCAATGAAAATAATTTTATGGTTGGGAGACACTACAGCATGAGGAAGTCTACTAAATTGTCACAACATTAGGAAACTTGACTGGAAGACTTCCTTCCACTTTGTAAATATCATGTCCCACAATGGGACTCAGGACATTCCCTTACTTGGTAATGTGAATTAGATAACTAACTCTGCCTCCTTCATGCATACTTCCTTCAATCTATTGAAGTTTATTACCAACATTTCTAATTTTACTCCTTTCCTCATCCCAATGCAGTATGTAAAATGGCAAGTTGATAACTTGATCTCATTCTCTGATTTAGCCAATTTACCTGCCAAATCAAAGGATAGTACACTAGCCCTACCCACATGTCTGCTTTCCATTTGAATTCAAACTTTTACAGAGTTAGGTTTGATTATGGACAGAGAGCACCTACAGAATTGAAAGTGCTATAATCCACAGGAAGGCCAATGTAGCTTCTTTACAATCTTGTTCTATATGCCATACTTTCATAGATGACAACTTAGGTTCTGACCCATTAGCTTTCTTATGTACCATCTTCATATTCCATAGGTGGATTACATTCATCAAATAAATATCTATTCTATGAGATGTATAAGAAAATATATCCCAGAAGGAGTATACTTATGGACTTAGATTTTTAGATAGCAAATAAGTTTCATGGATACATATAAATTATGGGGGAACTTGAGCAAGAGGAAATTCTTTTAAACCATAAACTATATATTTGATTATTGCATGCTTACAAATAAGAGTGTAACTTGTAACTAAGTCAGACTTGTAATGGAAGGATTGGGACACCAGTGTATCACACAGTCTTTGACCTACAACTTCTCCTGTCTACAAGATGTGCAGGAGTCAAGATGGAGCATAAATAGAGGAAGTTGCTTAACAAATAACTGTCCTGGCTTGAGATCCATGCCATGAGAGTGAGTCTGCCTCGGACACTATTGATGATAGTCTGTTATACTTGACAACCTAGTAACTGTTGAAAGCTAATGCAGATACCCACAGCCAAACAGTGAATGGTAGTTTGGAGAATCCTGTGGAAGACAAGGAAGAAAGGAGGGAGCCAGAGGGGTCAAGGATACCATAGGATAATCTACAGAGTCAACTAACCTAGACCTAAGAGGACTCATAAATATTGAATTGTCGAACAGTAAGCATGGAAAAGATGCTTAGGCCTTATGAATATATGTAGCAATTGAATAGATAAGTCTTCATGCTGAACTGCTAAAGTGGGAACAGGGCCTGTCAGCCTGTCTCTGACCACATTGAATGCATTTGGATCCTTTTCCCCCAATAGGACTGCCTTGTCTAGCCTCAGTGGAAGAGGCAACATTCTTCTTTGTTAGTCCTTGAACTACTAAGCTATCTATCTCTAAAACCCCTGAGGAAAAGAGTTCTTTAATTTTTGTTAGTGATATGTCATTTAAACTTAAGATGAAAATATTCTAATCTCTTGGTTACTGTAAAATATTCATAAAAATTTCTATAAAAAATACTGAATATGGTCTTGACATTGAACCACTCTTTTTAACATCAACACAAGGATGACAGGGATAAAAAGACAGTATTTTGCCGGGTGGTAGTGGCGCACGCCTTTAATCCCAGCAGTTGGGAGGCAGAGGCAGGCAGATTTCTGAGTTCGAGGCCAGCCTGGTCTACAGAGTGAGTTCCAGGACAGCCAGGGGTACACAGAGAAACCCTGTCTCGAAAAAAAAAAAGACAGTAATTTTATAAATTTTTTCTTTCTGAAACCTTGTATAAAATAGGGAAGTGAGAGAGAAACAGAGAGAGGGGAGAGAGTCAGGGGGAATGGGAGAAGGGGAGAGGGAGAGCATAGTCCTACAAATGATTTATCTTCAACAAATGAGGGTGCTCTGAAATTTTAGCAGTTTTATATGTACTTGTCAATTTGACATGGAATCCATGTTTTTGTTTCTTCATCCCCTATAGCCCAGTGCAGACAAAATGAGAATAGATAAGTCTGTATTTTTCAGTGTGGACTTCTAGTACCTAAAACAGCTCATGAAATAGATGGCCAAATGATATTGCTGAATGAATAAAAGACTAAATATTTAGCTACCTTTGAAGAATCTCATCCCATCAAATGAAATTGCTTAGCTAAGAGGCAGAGACCATTTAAGCAAAATTCTACTCAGTACAGCCAACAATATACTCCAAAGAATTGTTAGAGTGGACAGAGCAAAATGGAGCTTGCTGAACACTGCACATTTGGCTGTTGATTTTTTATGTTTTAAAATAAATGCGAGATGAATAGTCCTGAAACAAAACAAACAAAAAATGAACAATCAAACAAAAAAAAAAACCAAAAACAAAACAAAACCCCCAAAACCCAACTTCTCTTTCCACCAAATCCTAGTGGATTGTATCTTCCTTTTAGCATTTGTTTCCATTTTCCTCTTGAAAACCCCTAAAACAGGATCAAACAATAAAGTGAAGGATCTTATAATCCCTAGTGTCATTTGTGAACAAAGAGCTGGCCTTTCATAGTGTACATGTTTGACAGTTTGCAAAGTATCCCAAGACTTAAGTGTCTTTTACAATGGGAAGAAGCTAACTGAAACTTCTGGAATGTGTAACTATAACCTGGCATTCTGTATGGAATGAGACATAACAACCAACTGTTTTACTTGTATATAGGGTTTCATTTGGGCTGATCAAACAATCAAAAATCTAAAGATGCCATAACTGTCAATTTTGTGCTTATACATTGCATTTACTAGCTGGTTGCTTTCAAAACTACAAAGGGAAACAGTTGGGACATCATATAAGAAGATACAGTCCGTGGTTAACTGAATCCATTGCTGTGAACTTAAAACAAGGATGAATTTATGCAAGGAAATGTGGTGATAACAAGTAGTTCATTTCATGAAGGACAGGAAGATAAATAAAACGTGTTGGGGAACAAGATATGTAGTTCGAGATCTTTATCCTCCAACTCAGCCCAAAGTGGAAAATTCTTCGTCTTCTCAAAATAATGTCATTATCTGGTATGCTTTAAAACACACTGTAACTTAGCATTTTATATTCAAGACATCATTTTCCACAAGTAGCCAAATGTCCCAACACCATCTTCTACCCTGAAAAGCATCTATTCCATTGTCAAGAATCTTCATTTAAGACCATAGCATACATGGGAATGTTTTCTTACAAAATTACTTAGCCACTAAACAGTACTAAGAATCAAGCCAAAGTGTAACAGTTAGTGAGAAGCAGAGTTAGTGCAATCAAAGATGTCGTTCAAAGTGTGGTTAGTAGAAGTGTGTGTGTGTGTGTGTGTGTGTGTGTAAATGTGTGTTTTGTTTGGAATTGGAGACAGAATATGCATATCTTTGTACATATTAGTATCAAACATACTGCATTATTTAGCATTTGTAATATATATGTATATATATAATATAATTTTTTCATATATATATTATAGTTTTTTCAATATTCAGAATTTGTAAGTAATGAAGTATTAGTAGACAGCATATCTTGGACGAAAAGATACAAGTTATTTTTATTTTGTAATGCTGATTTTCCAAAACCAAGTACCAAGTTTACCTGCACAGACAAGGCAAGAAGTTGCAAAATGTGCAAATGAGCCCACTTTTATTTGCTTGTCAGTATATTGAAATTCAGTGTTTCCTTCACCAGTTATGGATTGACATGTTATACACAGAGAACCTGGAAGAATGTCAGCCAAGTTGGAGGAAAAATACAAGATTTCCATGATAAAACTAAGAAGTAAATCACATGTAAATCTTCATTTTTTTCTATATTAACACTGTATATGTACATTTTTAAAATACAGAATATTTCTGAATTTTAGAAAAATCCACCAAAAAATATTCACCAAGGAAAACTGACTTTGAAGTCACCTAGAGAATGCATACTGTGCTACATAGCATACTGACAATCATTTTTATTTTGGAGTTCTTCATTGGAAATCTGGGGAATGGATTCATAGCTCTGGTGTACTGCATGGACTCCCTAAAGTGAAGAAAGTTCTCTTCAGTGGATCAGATCCTCACTGCTCTGGCCATCTCCAGATTCGCTCTGATATGGGTTCTGTTTCTAGATTCATATGTGTTTATACATTCCCCATTATTGATGACTAAAAATACATTAAGCCTGACTCATACAGCCTGGAATATAAGCATTCATTTTAGCATGTGGTTTGCTACCAGCCTCAGCATCTTTTATCTTTTCAAGATAGCCGTTTTCTCTAACTCTCTTTTCCTCTACCTTAAATGGAGAGTGAAAAGGGTGGTTTTGGTGACACTGCTGCTATCCATGATTCTTTTGTTTTTGAATAGTTTTTTAGAAATCAAGTATATTGATGCCTGGATTTATGGAACCAAAAGAAACGTATCTAATGATTTGAGTTCAAACAGTTTTTCAGAGTTTTCCAGGATTCTTTTAATTCCAAGTTTAATGTTCACGTTAGTACCCTTTGGTGTATCCTTGATAGCTTTCCTCCTCCTAATCTTCTCGCTTAGGAACCATGTAAGAAAGACACAATACTACACCAAAGGATGCAGAGACGTTGGAACCATGGCCCACATCACAGCCCTTCAGACTGTGGTTGCCTTCCTCTTATTTTATGCTACTTTCATTATTTCTCTAGTTGTAGAAGTTTCAACATTTGAAATGGATGAAAGTCTGACTCTTCTGTTTACAAGGGTTACTATAACGATTTTTCCTTCCATCCACTCCTGTATTTTCATTCTGAGACATAGTAAGCTGAGACAGGACTTGTTTTCAGTACTGCAGTGGCTGCAATATTGGTGCAATTGCGTGAAAACCTTGGATTCATAGACCATTCTATACATCACCTTGCATATTCTAGAGGGGCATGGGTTCATAAGAAATTATTGAATTTCTAAATTTGAGCCTTTTGTATATTTTCTAGTCTTTACTTTCTGAATTTTACAGATAATTTTTCAAATGGACCTATCCAAATATATTTCAACCTTAGCGGTATATATCCAGATTTATTAGTAGTAAATAATCCTATAAATATTTTGTTATATATCCTGCTTTAAAATTTATAATGTCTTCAATGTGTAACAGAAATATTAGATGTTTCTGCAGTGGATTATGGTTATTAATATTAACAAAATCTTCAAGGGCATGTTCCTGTAGTTTGTTTTTTTAACATAACTTTCTTGTTTTTTACAGTTAGGATATCATATCACTTGCATATAACTATTTACAATATTTTATTTTACTTCTTGTTTCTAGTTATTTACGATTAGTTTAGTGAAGTTAATTGGATAATAAAATGGCTTAAAACTCAAAATATTAAGTAGTTGTGATATTGTCCTCTCTCTTTCTAAATTAAAATTTCTCTCAGCATTCCTAGTAAGTAAAAAGCTGATTCACACTTTGACACAAACACTTCACAAATTGAAATGTTTATCTTTTGCAATGAAATATTTGTTAATAGCTAACAAATATTTATTCTTATTTACTAGGAGACTTGTATAGTTATCTCTCCTTTGATTAAATATGGTAATGAATGTTGACAGTTGTCTACAAATGTATTTTCATGGTCATATATGTCTATATTAGAATAAATATGAAACAATCAGGAAAATTGAAGTTCAGAAATTATATACAAAATAATAAAAAGTAATATTTACCCCCAAAAGTAATCAAACATTTCTTTAGAAGTATTTTCCTTAATAACTCCAATAGTGAAAAAGAATGGATCCATATCATAAAGTTGCTTAAAATGTAGCAGTAACTGATCACACTTAAACTGTGTTCTAAGCAATTAAATTAATATCTTTTCAGTACAAAAGACTGGAGTCATGAACTAGGGAATGTGGTTTTGTTGATAGAGTGCTACCATAGAAAGTATGAAGCCCTGAGTTTGATCCTCTGATTGTCTTAGTTAGAGTTACTATTGCTATGATAAAATACTATGACCAAAGCAATTTCAGGAGGAAGGAGTTTATTTAGCATAAACTTCAATATCTCATCAATGTAGAAATTCAGAACAGTAACTCAAGCAAGGAGGAAACTCAAGCAGGACAAGAACCTGCAGGCAGGAGCAAAGGCAATGGAGGATTACTGCTTACTACTTTTGTTGCCATAGCTTGCTTAGCCTGTGAGGCCAACACAGGATATCTGAAGTTCATTTTCATATAGGAAACAGAATGTCCAGCCCTGAAATGGCACCACCCACAAATGAACTGGGCCCTCCAATGTCAGCCACTAGTTTAAAAAAGGCCCTACAAGTTTGAGTACAGCCCAATTTTATACAGACATTTTAAAAATTGAGCTTCTGTCACTCAGATGTTTTTAGCTTGTATAGAGTTAATATAAAACTACCCAGCACATCCAGTACTGCATAAAATCAGGCATAATGGCATATGTCTATGATCCTAGCATTTAAAAGATACCAATCCTACATTAGATAGAGGACCAGTATCCAATATATACAAAGAACTCAAGAAATTAGAGTCCAGAGAACCAAATAACTCTATTTGAAAAATGGAGAAGAGGGCTAAATAGAGATTTCTCAACTTAGAAAACTTGAATGGCTGAGAAGCACCTAAAGAAGTGTTCAACACCATTAGTCATCAGGAAACTATTCTCTGCTTCATCTCATTCACATTTAAGTAGGGTAAGTGGCAGACATATGGCCAGAGACACAGATTCCCATAATATGAGGCAAGAAGTTATGGGCACAGACATATAGATAGTGGGAATCTGGGAAATTAGGATAATAAAAACCAAGCTGTGTATATAGAGAGACTGTGAGAATCATATGTGGTTTCTCAGAAAATTGGACATAGTACTACCTGAGAACAGATATACCACTCCTGGGCATATACCCAAAACATGCTTCAACATGTAAAAAGTACACATTATCCACTATGTTCATAGTAGACATATTTATAATAGCCAGAACCTGGAAACAACTCAGATGTCCTTCAGCAGAGGAATGGATACAGAAAATGTGGTACATTTACACAATGGAATACCACTCAGCCATTAAAATTAGCTATTAATATTATTGAAAATAACATGCTGAGTGAGGTAACCCAGTCACAAAAGAACACACATAGTATAAGCTCATTGATAAGTTGCTATTAGCCCAAAAGTTCGAAACACCCAAGATGCAATTCACAGACCACATGAAGCTCAAGAAGGAAGATCAAAGTATGGATGCTCCAGTGCTTCTTAGAAGGGGGGACAAAATAAATACTCACTGGAGAAAATACAGAGACAAAGTATGGAGCAGAGGCCGAAGGAAAGGCCATCCAGAGACTGCCCCACCTGGGAATCCATCCCATGTACAAATGCCAAACCTGGACGCTATTGCAGATACCAAGAAGTGCTTGCTGACCAGAACCTGATATGACTGTATCCTAGGCTCTGCCAGAGTGTGACAAATAGAGAGGTGGATGTTTGTAGCCAACAATTGGACTGAGCATGGGGTCTCCGATGGAGGAGTTGGAGAAGGAACTGAAGGAGCTGAGGGGTTTACAGCACTATTGGTGTAGCAACAGTGTTGACCATCTAGACACCTGGAACTCCCAGGGACTGGACCACCAACCAAATAGTACACATGGAGAAACCCATGGTTCTGGATGCACATTTGGCAGAGGATGGCCTTGTTGGACATCAGTGGGAGGAGCAGCCCTTGAGCCTGAGGAGGTTCGATGCCCCAATGTAGGGGAATTCAAGGGAGGAAAGATGGAAGTAGGTGGATTCGTAGAGGAGCATCCTCATAAAGGCACAGTGAGGGCAGGTGGGATAGGGGGTTTCTGGATGTGAGATCTGAAAGGCAGATAACATTTGAAATGTAAATAAAAAATATCCAGTAAAAAAGACATAGAATAATTATGAGCTCAAACTCATCTTAGCTACATCTAGTTTAGTGTCAAACAAGGCTACAAGTGGGTGGGGAAGCACCCTCATAGAAGTAGGGGGAGAGGGCTTGGATGAGGGTTTGCATAGAAGAAACCAGAAAGAGGAAATAACATTTGAAATATATATGTATATATATGTATATGTAACTCTCAGAATATAGAGCAAATATATTTTTGAGCCACTCAGTCTATGATATCTTTTTATAGAAGGTCAAGTGTACAAATATGAAGAGGAAAAATGTTAAAAACAAAAATTTGAATTTCAAAAATGAACAGTTAAGACGACAAAGAAAATACACAAGAGCTTCATGTATATTGTAAGAAAAGATGAAATTTTTTTCAAAAAGCCATTATTTTAGTTCTACATGAAATAGACTATATAAAAAGAATCATTTGGTCTTCATGAATTTTTGCTTAATATGTCTGCTTACTACAAAAGAAATATCTAGATGACACATGCTGTAACTTTGACTAGTGTGTAGAGATTTTGAATTAAGAAGAATGGACCTTGGTTTAAGAGAAAGACAGTCATTTAGGTCACATGGTTAAAAAGAAAGAAATTATTACATATAAACTGACAAATGTGTAGTATCTGACTTATGGATGCCTAATTACTAGGTACATCAATGACTCTAGATCATCAGTCTCCTTAATTGGAAAGTAAACCATAAATACAGAAATAGTAAAGACAAAATATGAATGGCACTTATAAGTACTAGATTAAAATAAGAGTCCTAACTTATCAAAATACTTTAATCAATCACTTTATAATACTCAGATCAAGGTATTCTTTATGTTATTGGAAAATTGCCTATTAGCCACTTTATGAACACCAATACTTGTGACTATAAAATTAACTCATATAAAACTGTGCAACAATTGAAAACAAAACCAAATCCTTTCTTACGGTTTAAACCACCCCAACATTACTTTTAGCCTAATGTAATGTAAATGCATTCTAGGTAGCTGTTTATTCTATTTATAAGAGAAAAGGAAAAGATTAACTGTGTGCATATGAATATAATTTTTCCAAGTGTTTTTTATTTACAGTTGACTGGATCATTTTATATAAAACATAAAGATGTGTAAAGTAAAAATAGACAGAGAAATAAATTACTAACAAAATTAAAATATACAGGAACAAGAAAAACATTAAAAAATCACATACATGTACTATTAGAGATAATAACTTCAACAAACAGTGGTACCAGTAGATGAAATATTTAAACAAAGTATATAAGTGTCCTTTCACATTCAAACCACAACATCTTTTCTTGGCCTTTACAGGTTCAAGAGCACCTCATGTTGCAAAATGCATTTCATTTTAGATTTCAATACTCCTATAGTCATTAATCTCTTCAGAAATGTAAGGCCATCTGTTAGCTATAATTCCTTGCAGAATAAAAATATTCCACACTTCTATTACATAATGACACAATGTAAATGTCCTCATTTCAAAACACTGGCATAGCAATGAATGATCAAACCCAAACAGACTAAAACTCATCTGAGAAAACACTGAATCTTAAAGCTCCATGTCCAGGACCTTGGATTCACAATGAGATCATCTGATGTCAGAAAATATCCAGAAAAGGCTAAAGGCATGAAGGTGACATTTCTGGAGGTGGCCAATACTTTTGCAAGGCTATGATAGGTAAAATCTGGATTACAGAGATCTCACCTCAGAATTGACTCTTATATTTTTTATATTGATATATGATTATACATATTGA
The DNA here is from genome assembly GCF_004785775.1 of Grammomys surdaster. Classification (NCBI taxonomy): domain Eukaryota; kingdom Metazoa; phylum Chordata; class Mammalia; order Rodentia; family Muridae; genus Grammomys; species Grammomys surdaster. The sequence goes on from NW_021604792.1 coordinate 9,339,062, forward strand.
TTATTAAACATTATTTGTACATTTATCTCATTTAAGGATTTGTATGCCTTTCCTGTCATTTGATTCCTGGACATTAGCTCACTAACTCACTAGTCAGATTTTCTACAGGACAATGAAGATGTACTGTTTTATAGTGATGCTATGTAGAGAAATTAACAATATCATAATTACTAATAATTATTCTATAGAATTCCTAAATTTATACAAGTACTTTTAAGCCCTCTATAGTAAAAAACTTCGATTATGGTTCTGTAAAACTTCATGTTTCTAGGAGTAATTGCACTAGCATAAGTAAGCAGGCTCGGAACAAATTTATGATCAAGAAAGTCCTTCCTTCTGGGTTGGCTATGAAACCATTGTTTGGTAGCTAAAGGTCGTAAGTTGGGAATGAACAATTTACTGTAGGTGCAAGAACAGAAAATAAAATACTGGCTGGATTTATCTATACAGAACATCAAAGCTAAAGAGATACACGGCAGATGGTTTGCCTTTTGACAAAACCATGCTGACTTGTACACTAAAAAAATACTGCTTTAAACTTTTAATGAACTTACAGAGAAGAAGGTAGATAATGAATGTTTAGTTAGGTGGTAATCTTTAGTGGAAATACATAAATATTTTTGCTGGAACTCCTTTTTTGATGTATGATTTGAATTTATGTCTTAAATTCGCTATATACTTTAAGATATTTGAATTTAATGTATAGATGCTTGATAAATCATGTTATCTATTCTAAAAAGTATAAAAACTAAGAATGACAATAAAGAGGGACTGTTTTATCACCAATAAAGAGGAGGAGGAGGCTTTTCTCTTTCTTTCACCAATAGAAATAGCTTTTCCTTTTTTTAAAAAAAAAATATTTTTATTCTTTAATCCTGTTTTATAGTCCAGACTTCATCCCCCTCCCAGTCTGCTCCCTGACCGCTCCCTATCTCATACCTCCTCCCATTCCCCTGTCTCCAAGAGGATGTCCCCGTCTCCCATAACTACCCTACAAGGTCTCCCCACTCCCAGGGGCCTCAAGTTGCTCCAGGGTTAGGTACATCTTCTCTCACTGAGGACAGATCAGGCAGTCTTCTGCTTTATATATGTCAGGGGCCTCATATCAGCTGGTATATGCTGCCTGGTTGGTGGCTCAGTGTCTGAGAGATCTTGGGGGTCCAGGTCAGGTGAGGCTACTGGTCTTTGTCTTTTCACTATTTTCAACAATATAAATATAGAAGTTTTTCTCTCCTTTTCTTTTTATCAAAAGTGAATGGGTTCTTTCTGCACTGGTATTTGCTCAATGGAACTTACTTATGGGTGAATTTGCTCCATTTATCAAATATATGTGTGTGTGTGTGTGTGTGTGTGTGTGTGTGTGTGTGTGTGTATGGATGTGTGTGTGCATGGATGTGTGTGTGTATGCATATTGCCTGTCTTAAAATTTTCAATTCATTTCTTTTCTCTGTGGTTCACAGAGACTTAATTAATTTCCAAGCCTTCACCCTGCTCAAGAAGTCCTTGATCAATAGAGATAAGAAATCAACACTCTCACCACAGAACAAAAGGAAAGAGTTACAGAGAAAGAAATCAGCACTTATTAAAGCAGAAATAGTAAGATTATAAGGCCAGGGATTATTAGTCTTTAGCCTTCTTCTGACATTCTATTCAACTTCAGTCCGTTTCCCAGCTAAAACAGACTTCCAGTTATCTGGGCTCCAGAGAATTTAGGTAATCCAGTGCAGTAATGCTCTGCTGCCCCATGAAAAAGTATCTTTTCCCTTGAGGCTCTCATGAACATATCATTATTTTGATATCTCCAACATTCTTTCCTGGAGTCTCCACTGAGACATGATTTTCATCTTCACAACTCTAGACATATCTTAGCCTCCTTGAAGAGACTTCAACCCTTCTACATATCTCCTGAAATAGTGGTTTTTGACTCCATGACCCCTTAATACTTCATCTACTATTATTTTAAGCATCAATGCCATATAGCTAATGTTGTCCAGTTCTGGTACTACTCACAGGATGGAGCCCAATCTCCTGTTGACCACAGTTGTGGAATGCTTTGAGTGTTCGTTCTGGGCATCACTTCAGTAGTTAAATTTTAAGAGTAGAGAATCCCTTTCATATTGTGAGTTTTAATACCCCTCCTTTCTAATTAATTTTCATTTTCATAATTTTTCTCCAGCCTTCGGTGGATGGGGTCTTTCCAGGAAGGCTTCTTTCCTATTTTATCAAACAGAGAAATAGTAAATATTGAATAAATATTAGTAGGGAAAACGTGTTATTGAGATGGAAATAATTGGTACCATAATAAACAGGATGGAAAAGTTTTAAAAAAAAACTAAATATGACTCTAAATTCAGTATAATTTAGTAGTAAATATATATGAAGAATAAGACTGAAAACAAAGTCTTCTCAGTAGCAACATTAATAGAAGTTTCTTGGACATCTGTGTTATATATCATATTTTACAGAAATATTCATTAAATTTTATTGACTAATCCAAGAAAAAGCATACATTCACAGATATGAATTTAACATGTGTGTTCTTAAGCATAAGCAACAAAAATTGATAATATAGAAAAGAATTTCTAATACAATGCTCATGAGATTTTATAGTAGACTTTAGATATGTATACTTACACTATTTTAACTAAACAAAAAGTTTTAAATATCAGTAAGTAGGATGGTTTTGTAAAAAACAAATGAGAAATATGTTTTTAAATAAACAGAGACTCTATGAGCATGGCTGCATGTATAGTTTCCACATGGATCCAAGGCTGATAGGTTCCCAGGGCTGAGAGTAGAAGACGACACAAGCCACCAACTCTAACCCAGAAATCATCTACAACTGTAACTGCTAACAAAGGAAAAGTAACTTTTTTCCAATGGAGCCACACTGGGTATGCAAACTACTATTAAGAGCAAGCCATGTGTCCAGCAGTTGATGAGTAGCACAAAACAAACTTAGTGGCATTTCTGGAAATGCTTTGTCTAATAAAGCTTTATTTGGACATTTTTTACTTTACTTCTCTTTTGCATCTCTATAAAGATTTCTGATTTGGTGTTTCTATGGTGTGTGTGTGTGTGTGTGTGTGTGTGTGTGTGTGTGTTTGTGTGTATGTGTGTGTATGTGTGTGTTTGTGTGTATATTGTGTGTGTGTGTGTATGTGTGTGTATGTGTGTGTGTTTGTGTGTATATGTGTGTATATGTGTATGTGTGTGTTTGTTTATGTGTGTGTTTGTGTGTGTGTGTGTGTGTGTGTGTATGCATGCTTATAAACACATGCACTAATTAATCCTGCCAACTTATAAGCATGGGAGATTTTTCTATCTTCTGAGATTTTCAATTTCTTCCTTCAGGGACTTGAAGTTCTTGTCATACAGATCTTTTACTTGTTTAGTTAGTGTCATACCAAGGTATTTTATATTATTTGTGACTATTGTGATGAGTGTCATTTCCCTAATTTCTTTCTCAGCCTATTTATCCTTTGAGTAGAGGAAGATCACCAATTTGGTTGAGTTAATTTTATAACCAGATCCCCCCCTCAAAGCTACCAGGGACTAAACAACCAACCAAAGAGTACACATGGCTCATGAGTACACATGAACCCATGACTCCAGTCCCATATGTAGTAAAGCATAGCACTGTCTGGCTTTGATAAGAAGAGAAGCCCTTGGCTTTGTAAATGCTCATTTCTCCGGTGTAGGGGAATGCCAAGGTAGTGAGGTGGGAGTGGGTGGGTGGGAGTGGGCGGGTCGGTGGGAGGTGGTACCCTTATAGAAGCAGGGGGAGGGAGAATGGGAGAGGGAAGTTCCAGAGAGAAAATCGGGTAAGGGTATAACATTTGAAATGTAAATACATAAAACATCCAATAGAAAATAAACACACGGACGTATTTATACATATGAATGTATGTGTATATTTGTTTATGTAATTCTTATGGTTTTCATTTTTTCCTATGTACTTTGTTTTGTTCTAGATTGTTTCTTGTTTGCTTATTGACCTGTTTTTTTTTCCCCTAAGGAGAAAGGGAAAGAAGGAAGAGAGTTGAATGCATGGGGAGATGGGAAGTAACTGTGAGGAAACAGAATTGAAAAACCTTGTTGAGAATGCATTATATGAAAACATTTTCAATTAAAAAAGTAGTCAGTATCTGAAAGATTGGATTTCATCTTTTAAATGTTCCTTAAAATTTGACTTCTTTATGGATTTTTGTTTGTTAGTTGATTCTTTTTTATTGAGTTGATTTTAATTTTATTTCAGAAATTACAGAATATTTTATTTTGTCTTTTATTTAAAATATTTTTTTATTTAATATAATCTGATTTCAGTTTCTTTTCTTCGTCTCTTTCCAGTTCCTCTTCACTGCCTTTCCATCTGAATTCAGGCAATTTCTGTCTCTTGTTAAAAACACACAGGATTCTAAGGAATAATAACAAATAAATTACAATACAAAAACAAAAAATAGGAATAGGACAAAAAAGAAAAGAAAAGAAAAATGACAAAAACCTATAGGAAACACATATATATGCAGAGATAAACATGTTTGTGCACACAGGAATCACATAAAAACAGAAGAGTGGAAGCCATAATATATACAAAAGAAAATGCTTGTATAGTTTTTTTTTTTTAAATACCATTGCAGAACGCAAAAAAAAAAAAAAAAGACAAAGCTTTGAATTCATTTTCTGTTGGGTATTTATTGCTGGAACAGGTGATATTTTTAAGAGCTTTTGGTTTCCCAAGTGAAACAACACTGGAAAAATATCTGATATTTCTTTAATTTCATTTTATTTGGTTTTTTCTTTATTTACATTTCAAATGTTATCCATTTTCCTGGTTCCCCCCAACCCCAAAACCCTCTATCCTATCCCCCCTCTACTGCTTCTATGAAGATGTTCCCCCATCCACCCACAACTCCTGCTGCCCCGCCCTCAAATTCCCCTTTACTGGGGCATCAAGTCTCCATAGGACCAAGGGCCTCTCCTACCGTTGATACACGACAAGGCCATCCTCTGCTACATATGCAACTGTAACTATGGGTCCCTCCATGTGTACTCCTTGGTTGATGGTTTAGTCCCTGTGAGCTCTGGGAGTTCTGGTTGGTTGATATGATTTTTCTTCCTATGGGGTTGGAAACCCCTTCAGCATCTTCAGTCCTTTCTCTAATTACTCCCTTGGAGACCCCATTGGGGACCGTGTTCACAGACTGAAAACTGATGCTTCATTTGTAAGTGGTTGTCAATTGAAGATGACTTTTGGGTTAGAGACAGAGACATGTATCAACATTTCCTGAAACTCTAGAGCCCCATCTGTCTCAAACCTGCACAGGGACTGTATATGTTGTTAAAGTTTTTGTTAGGTTATACATGCATCTGTCCTGTTTTGTCTAGAAAGACTAGTTTTTTCAGTGTCTTCTTTCAACTCTCTGATTCTTATGCATCCTCTTCTGGAGACTTCCGTGATCCCTGCGGGTTGGGGGCCGGGGGAGGGTGAGATTTCATGGATATATGTAGAATAATATTTCATCTTATACTCTTGTTGATATTTTTCAGAAACCAAACAAAACATGGGTAAAATAGCAATGAATGGATATGACGATGTTAGTCACTTATAAGGAATAAAGCTACCATTACGTATTCGATATCAGCACCCACTTATAGAAAAGTTTAGATTTTCCTAAAGTTCATAGGGAAAATAAAGGTTTTTGAAAAGAATACTATTTAAAATTTAGAAACAATTTGCTTTAAACTCAATTTCTCCCATGTTTTTGCTAAAATAAAATATAGCTGGTTAAAAAAAAGAGCATACATGTAATCTTCACATGATTTAGTGTCATCTATTGATTTAAATATTTTCTGAAAGATGTAATGTTCGGTGTTTAAGTGAGACATTGCCACAGATTGTCCTTTTTATAGAAAATTATCTGGAAGAGAAAATAATGCCATAGACACACAGGCATACAGAGAAAGAATGAAAAACAACAACAAGGTAGAAGCTGTGAGGTAATATCAGGTTCATATAACAGAGTAGAAAATGAGAAGGAAATTGGAAAGCTTTCTTTTTTTCATAACACAGCTGGCTATTGCTAGGAGTAATCAGTGAATGCTCAGTTAAAGAATTTCATCTCTGATCTTTCTCTTTGTAGGTTATTACTAAGAGTTTATGGGTTAAAAATGTTTTGAGAAACAATTTACTTTAGTTTCTGGAGCTAAAATTCAACACAAGTGGAAGAACTTTTTATGATAGTGTGGCCCTGCCTATCATTCTCTGTAAATGGTTGTATCAGATTTAAACATTTTACTAGCTGCCATGGAAATTTGATAAAACTGAATACTGTAGAACATAAGCAAGTCAAAAATGTGCAAAATCATACAAGAGAATACATCCTCATTTCCATACTAGCAAGTAAGGATTTAGCATCACGTCCATTTATCTCTGAAGGGTTTCTTCCTATGAAAAGACAATACACTACTATGATTTACTTTGTACTATTGGAATGGAAATATGGAATGACCATATTTCCTTCATAGAAAATGCAACAAAAATCCTCTTTTAGCACTGTACAGCATTTCTGATTGGTATTGGTCACAGCAAATTAGTTACAGTGAGAATTTCAGTGTACATCAATCTATCTAAAAACCAGACACGAGTAAAAATTTCAGTCAAAAAATATGCTAAAACCAGAGAATTAGGCTTGAAAACTTTTGTTTCTAAATTAACTCATCATTGTTATCCTAGTCATGCACAAATTAGTTCTTGAATTTTGACATTGAGTTCATGGCATTAGTGAAGTACATTTAGTGGCAAGAACAAAATGGCTCTTCATCAGATTTTCTCACTCATATTTCTCCAGATTTTTCTCATGGCATTAGAAAATTAATATACTCATAGAAAATTGTAAGAACTACTGCCCTTATCACTTGAGCAGTGATCACTTGATGCATGCCTTCCTATTATTTTCAGCAATGCATGCTGAAGAGAGCTAATTTACTAACTGTATTGTATTCCACTGAGAGATAAAGAGTCAGTTAGCTATTCTGATACCTCTAGGACTCTTGGGACTGCCATTGGGGTCATATGTCAGACATCATGCATAGCAAATATTTACATTATGACAAACAGTAACAAAAGTTCACCAACTAGGTTGCAACAAAATAATTTTGTGATTTGGGGTCGTAATAACATGACAATTTGTACTTAAGGGTTGCAGCATTAGGAAGGCTAAGAACAATTGGCTTATTTGATCATATGGCAGCAAATATAGTAAAAGTAGTATGGTTATACAACTGAAGAAAAATGACAATTCTTCAAAAAGGCAAAAGTGTGGATATGTTTGCTCTAGGAAAATATGCCTCTCATTTTATTACTGATTGGTGTTCTACTTTACATTATGGGTAATGTAAGAATACAATGGGGATGTAGCTGCATAACAAAAATTCCCAAGATCTCACTATATAGCCAATGAAGGACAAGAGATGAAAGTGTCTTCCCTTCTATTGTTAAATATCACATGCTCTCTGCCTATCGTTACATCAATTTCAAGGGAGTAAGTTATCACTGAAATGTTCTTGTTCTGCTCAACAATCTTCATGCTTTATCCCATAAGACAATCATTTTTTCTGGTTTGGTAAGCAAGAAACTAAAAAAAAAACTGATTTTAATTTATGGCAGTTAATGTGTTGCTAAGAATGGAAACTTTTAATTCAAATGACTCATAAGAAGGATATGGTGTATCTTATGATAGATATGAAACTGATTATTATTCTCCCAATTTTTTCTCCATATTTGTCCCAGCAACAGAGTGAAAAGTCAGCATATAAAACCTTGAAAACCACTTCTGCACCTACAGCACAGGGATCTTTGTACATGAAAGCTAAGAAAGACTTTAAGAGCCAGAGGACGAGATGTCTATGAGATTGTGGTTTTGATAATGTCAGAAGCTACACCCATAATGTGTCACCAACATGACTGCCCTAACATGAACTGAGCAAGGACAACAGTAAACACATTCTAAAATAAACCAAAGAAAGACAATAAGGCCTCAACCCTACACAAAGAACTGTAGGCAACCAAGAAATTCTGAGAATGGGAGAAATAGTCTTGTCCAGGGAAGAGCATATCAACTTGCTATTCAATGCCAAATGGTCAGCCATAGAGACATCTGTGCAGATAATATTATACAGCCTGAGTAGGCTTCCTTTATGTATTTAGGAAAGTAAAAAATAAAAAATACTCTCAAAAAAAATACTCTCAAAATTTAGTATATTGAAGAATAATTCAATAAAAAATTGAAAAGTAAAAAATACTCTCAAAATTTAGTATATTGAAGAATAATTCTAGCTGAGGAATCTAGCTGAGAAATAAATCTAGTCAAATCAAGGAAATAGTTCCATATTGAAATGAGGAAATATTGAAAACAAATGTAAAATAAAATGCCAAATCAAAATATCTGATAGAACTATGAATTAAAAAATCACATAATTAATTTTATAGCATAAAATACCATAAAGACCTAAAGAAATTCTGTGCAAAAGTACCAATTTTCAGGTATTTTTAATATATTGTTAGTCCATAGTAAAAAAGAAAATATATGTATTTTTATGAGAAAGTAGATTAGGGTAGTATAATTATATCATAATGTGAACATAATATAATTAAATTAATGATAATGTAGTCACAATATAATATAGTTCACTACTAACACATACAGTGATACCTACAACATTCATAATAAAGGCCCCCAAAATATAAACCACAACATGACACCTTTGATTCAGGGACCCAGATTTTTCATATTTTATAGATAATTAAATAAAAATTAAGAAAAAATAAAGCATGAGAAAGAAGATATTTTGTCAAATCATCCATGCCCACAGAAGGTACAGTGTGACACAATTCCTACCCCTGAAGCAGAGCCAGCAGGGCACAGGCCTCCATGAGTGTTAATGGCTGCTAGGCCTAAGTCTTGCATATATATAATCAGAAAGATATTAAGGAAGGAGATAAAGTGATAGAGGAATTTTAATCTCAGTACAAGATCCTATCATATCCAACTAAACTTATTGTTTGTACTTACAAATCGTTAGATTTCCAAATTTAAGGTCAGCCTGGGACAAAGCAAGTTTCTGTCAAGGCACAATAGGAGTGGTGATCTGAGAGTGGAATTCTGTAGATGCCTGAGGCCATGGGTCAAATGGGTTCTCTTGAAGGGGGAGCTGGGAACAAAAGTGGGACAGAGAGCAAGAAGAAATGAAGCCAATACAAGTTCTCTGATCAAGGCTCGAAGTTTAATGTTCAGCTTTCAAATAAAAAGGAGAAGCCCCACCCCCACAACCAGAACCCCTTCTTCCTTCAGCCAGCATTGGTGAGGGGAATCCATTCTAAATCACAGCCAGAGGTGTCTCAAGGCAAGCTCAGCGGGCAGTCTATTATTCTCAGCTCCTATAGACAACTGTGGGTCACCAAGGTGGATTACACCTCCTGAGTCCTATGTCTTTGTCCTTGTCCTTGTCATAAACAAGATCCTTCAGGCCTCCTTAAGTCTGGGGAAAGGGCACAGAATCCCACCCAGTTCGCTTATTGCTTATGCTTACAAAAGATCTTTGATTCATTTGCTTTGTTTGAAAAAAAAATTTACTTGGTGTCTTTTTCTAAGAATCAAAAAACAATAATAATAAAATGCTGATTCGTGGGCTAGGCAAAAGGGAACTTTGGTAAATGATTGAATTGATCTGTAAATAAAAGACTGAGATTTGGTCTTCCTGAGATGAGCTGTGTAGAGAGCTATTGCAGTTATTTGGGGAATTTGTCTGATGGTCTTTCTGACTTTGTTCAGAAAACCCAAGAAATTTTACTATTAGATATTCTGACTTTGGTTGAAAAACACAAGAAATTTTTCTAGCAAGTTTTCTGAATTTGGTTGGAAAACCCAAGAGTTAACTCAAGCAGAGAACTATCTTGACAAGAGAGTTACCTTAAGCACAGACCAGTCTCAAGTAGAGTGCTATCTAGAAGTCTAGCTCAAGGAGACTACAGAGTTGTAAGCTTGCACCCCTTCATTGACTTTCAGTCATTTTTTTCCAGTGGTACTAAACACCACTTCCTCAGGACTCCCTCTCCAAGATGAAGCTGTTTTTTTTTTCTAATATCAGTATCCTGCATTGTTATATAATATAAACCTTAGAAACCATAGATGCCATAAAAATTCCCAATACCAAATATGAAATACATTTTTATGAGCCCAGAGAACCCTCCCATGACCCACAGACAGTATTGACTTTTGCTATTCCTTTTGGTTGCCCACTTGAACTAGAAGATAAAACCTTGTTGCTGAAAATACCACGCAGATTAGTTGTAAGATTAGCTAAGTCAATATATAGTTGAACTAGAAGCTGCTCATTGTTAGTAGGTTTAAGGACAATGGAGGGTGCCATCCAGGTTTCTGGGGAGATGAGGAAGCAACATTTTTAGCTATGAACCTTATGAACTACAGTGCCAATGCTCTAAGCAAGATATGCACACTGGCAATAATATTTCAAGACATATTGCATTCACTCTTTGGTCAATACTACATTGGATGGCTGATGTAGATTCAGGAATTCAAAAAACAGGTTTTCTTTGCATAGCTCTCTGAAGTGAATAACTCATGTGGCCTAGTTTGCTGAGGCTATAGTTGCTGCTTTTCTTTTACCTGTCCTATGCTTACTCTTCAGTTACCAAGAGAATCAGTTGTACCTTAGATTATACCCTAGCTTCCACCTTAACCAGAAAGCACTTTTCTATATCTACTTTGCTGTTTTGTGTGGGTTGTAGAGCAGGCACTGCTGGGAAATGAGGAGCAAAGAATCAAATCTGAACATCATTCAATCTAGGAAAGGACGAGGTAGTGAATGAGAAATATCTTTGCATTTTGTGGAGTTGATTCATTTAAATGTCTGTTTCACATGAGAGCAGAGTTGTCTTCCTGCTTTCACAGGTTTAGATAACAATGTTCAAGGTGACTAAGTGCCTCCATATAATACCTTATAATATAAACACAAAACCACTGTTAAATTATTTCTTGACCCCTAACATAACTTTTACCATGAGGTAGATGCATAATACAAGTTGAATATTGAATTATTAAAGTGAAAACAAAGCAATGTTGATTCAACAAATTCTTATTGGTGGGTGTGGATGTGTTTGTGATAGGATGGATACATGTATACATACATACATACATACATACATACATACATATATACATGTTCATGTGCACAGAACATATGGGAAATAATGTGAAATATTAGTTAATGTGAACAGAGGAAGAAAATTGAGTAACATGCATATATTACAGTTACATACCTAATTTCTAAGCATTCAAAGGCATCTGTGCACAGAAACTTCAGTTCGTCATGTTCAAGGTTGGAGCAGGGCATCATCTAGGCAAGCATGGTACAGGCAGAGCTGAGAGTTCTACATCTTCATCTTAAGGCTGGTAGTGGAAGACCAACTTCTAGGTAGATAGGGTGAGGGTCTTAAATGTTGAAAAGGCTACTCTAACTTTTCCTGCTGTTCACTCCTGTGTCCTGATTCTGGGAAGTAGTAAACTGAGAAAGGCCTGGCATTCTGTGCTGCAGTGGGTAGGACAAGAGACCTTTGTGTCCTTAGTCCTCATCAAAGATAAGTCAACATATTCTATAGGAAAATCAGTTTACAAGAGAAGATTAGATTATCTATATAGTTCTTTAATACTAAATTTTGACCAAAGTCTGTTTCAGAAAATCACTTTCAAACCTTGGTTCACTGTAGTATATGTCAAGTTTATGTCTTAATATAATTTTATTCAGGAGAATATTAACAAATCATTTTTAAATGTGAGAAATATTTATAGTAAATAAAATATAATATGAATTTGGTAATGTTTTTAATTTTACATCTTTTAAAATTAGTCTATAATGTTATATATACAATTTGCAATGTGCATGTGAGTCATGGTATTTACAAGGGCACTTCTATCAACTGTTCCCACTATCCTGTATTGAGGCATGGTGTTTGCCCTACCCCTCTCAGTTACTCAAGAGTAGACCATTCATCAAAGATGTTATATTCAAGACTGAAACATCTATTTCCATAGCGTCGAACTCCAAAATATTCTCATGTATCTTTAAGCTTGAATCAATAAATTTGTTAAAAAAAATACAAGCCAAATCATGAACCCAAGCACTTGGACAATATGTGGAAAATCATGACTGCCTCTAATGCAGTCCAGAGACTGACATGCAAACAGACACACACACGCACACACACACACACACACACACACACAAACCCAGTTAAAATGAAATGATTTTCACTTTTCTTATGTAATTGCTGCCAATTTTTTTGTTAAAATTTGAGTAGATTTTGTTTGTGCTTTATTGAAACTTTGAAATATAACGTAAAATTTGGTAAGGTTGACTACATAGATTTCTATGGGTTTATATAGCATTAGTTGTGGAAATGTCAAGTGTATCATACAAACCTTATAATTAAATCTGCTTCAAACATATGAGAACTGAAGACTTTATTTTTAAACTTGCTTTGATTAGTAGGTTTTGGACTGATTTTTAATTTTTGATCATGCATTGGAAACTTTATTGGCTATCACGAAACGAACAAACAAAAACCAAAAAAACAAACAACAACAACGAAAAAAGAACAGTCTAGAGGTTTGTTCTTGCTTATAGGTATTATAATAAGGGGCTATAGTCCACAACAATGGTGAGACAGGTATTATAGACTGAAGGAATTGCACACTGAATCCACAAATGGAAGTAGACAGAGTTGAGTTCTTGGTATTAGCTCAATTTAACCATTTGATTAAGTCTGGCAATCAGTCCAAACAGTGATGCCACCTATCTGTAGAGTGGGTCTTCCCAAATAGTCATTATCTAGAGTATCTTCCACAAATTGTGATTCAAGGTTTGTCTCGAGTGTGATCCTAGAAACTTTCAAGATGATGATTATTATGGTGAATACAAACTGTTATAGTTGGAATGCAAGGAAATCATGTACTGAAGGCCCAGGTTTCAAAAATCTGTCCAGAGGCTGTCTTTGCTATCCTTACTGTCTTTACTAATTCCTTCCTATATCCCCAAACTAAGAAAACAATTCACATTAGTGAACAAATTTTAATTTTAGTTGTTAACCATAACATCATAATAAGCGGGCCATTTTCTTCACTTAAACTTGCCATTTGCTGTTGCAGGAAGTATTATTTCTTTGCCAGATGTCCTTACTGTTGCTTTACTGTCAAATGCCATATAGGAAAGGCTAAAGGCATACATATGAGTTTTCTGGAGATGGCCCATCATTTTGCAAGGCCTGAGATCCGTGATCTCTTACAATATAAGGCCCTTAGAGGCTTCATCTCAGGATTGCTTCTTGCTACTGCAATGGCTTTTCTGTCACTATTGAGTAGCCTAATGATTCCTAGGCAGCAACCTACCCTGTTGTGCAAATTCACTGCAGATCAAGACGAAGATGAATTTTCAAGAATCAATCCAGTTTAGATGAATTAATGAATTTATATAATTCTTGATTTGATTCAAATGTTAGGAAGAAAGTCTTACGAGATGGTTTTAGTTGTTTTATCAGAAAAATGTTATAAATAGTATCAATAATAGAATGTGCCAATTTCTCATAGAATAGTAAGTAAAGGCTGCATAATAAAGAATACAAGCAGCTTTCACAAACACACTTAAAAGAGAAATAACCTTGGAACAATTTGTTATCAAGAAAAAAAACATTAATTCTAGGTCATGTCCATGGATAAAGCCACATGTGTGTGTTATGATAAAGTGAGGCCATATGAAGCTGTTGCTTTGAACTTATAAGGAGCTTATAAAATGAAACACTGCTTTGAACTTAATATCAACATGCTTTTCTATCTCCCCTTTTGTCTAACATTTTATCTATAAGGCAATTTTCTAAAGAATTTTTGTCTAAGAATATATAAGAAAGCCAGAGAGAAGGAATAAAGTATGGAATTTGGGGCTCAGCTCAATCTACCCAATGTATATATGAATATGTATTTTTATCTATATGTATGTATATAAAAACATATGTAAGTATATGATTATATATGTAAGCATGCATGAACACTTATGGAGTTGATGAGACAGGTGGTCAGGCCTGACCAGAGTGTCTGTGTCCAGAGTATCTGTGTGTGTGTGTGTGTGTGTCTGTGTGTGTGTGCATGTGTGTCTGCAAATGATTTTCTTCTTTTCTCTTTTCTTTTCATTCTTGTTCATGAAGAGTTAATGAATTCTAATATTCTCACCTGGCCAGTGAGAGGTCACTAAGACAGAGAGAAAATAAACCAGTGATTATTAGCACAATACAGTAAGAGAAATGAAAACCTTATTTATTAGCACAGAACAGTAAGAGAGAATTACAAGTACAAGGATCTTCAGTCTTTGGCCTTCATTCAGTAATGTGTCCCACCTCAGTACCATTTATTCTAAAGGCCAGGCAGGCACCCAGCACTTTACTCTCTTCTTCTTTTTATGTATTTACTCCTTCCCCTGTCATAATTAGAGACTCTGTTTTTCACATTTCCCAATCAAATCATTAGTTCCTTGTTACTCTCCTCTCTATTGTGTGAACTCCTGGATCCTAGAAATGGCACTTTTTTACTTTCTGATTTTTTTTGCACTTATTTTAAGATATGTACATTTGAAAAATTGAAACTAGGAGCCTTAGATGAGAGAAAACATGTGACATGACATTTGTCTTTCTGAGTCTGAATTACTTCACTCAATATGATCTCTTCAAGTTCCGTCCATTTACTTTCAAAGTTGATTTCATTTTTCTTTACAGCTGAATAGTATTCCAATGAGTATGTACCATATTTCCCTTATTCATTCATCTGTTGAAGAACATTTTAGGTTGTTTGCATTTCCTAGATATTGTGACTAGAGCAGCTACAAATGCAATGGGGAGAGTGTATGTGGAGTAGACTGCCAAGTATGTTGGATATATGCGGAAGAGTGGTATTAATGGATTGTGGGTTATTATTATTATTATTATTATTATTATTATTATTATCATGCATATGTAGTGGTGCATGTGCCTATAGGTACCTGCAGAGGCCCGAGACATTGGATCCTCTGGAGCTTGAGTTACAGTTGGTTGTGATCCACTCTACCAGGATACTAGGAAGTAAACTTGGGTCCTCTTCAATACCACTATGTGCTCTGAAATGCTGGCCTATTTTCACAACCATAGACTTTTACAAAATACCATAAGTTTCTATGGTGCATTTTCATATAAAGTTCATCAAACCTTCTTTTATCCTCTTGTTTTTCGATCACTTTACTACATGTTTAAACTTGATTAGGCAAGTATTTTTCCTCTCTTCTTTCACGTTACCTATATTCTATTACACCGTCTCTTAACGCATTGCCCTTTCTCACAAAAACTGACTTCAGGTTTCTTGATTCCACACACACTCCTGATAACACACACACACACACAATGTACTTGAATCTGGAACATATAGGAGAGAGAACAGAGCATATAGCATTTGATTGATGGGGCTTGAGTGATCTCAATCAGTATAATTTTTACCAGTACCATCCACTTACCTGAACATTTCATGGTTTCACTTTTCTGAAGATAACTAATAATTCATATTGTATATGGATCATATTTTTAGTGTCCAGTGTCAAATGCACATTATTCCCTTTTCCAAAGAATTGTGAACAGAGTATCAATGAATGAGGATATTCAAGTGTTTCTGTAATAAGATATAGATCCCTTATATGTATGCCCAAATTTGTACATCTCTGTTATCATAGTTCTATTTCTATAATTTTTTAATAAAACAAATGCCCAGACTGACTTCAAAATGACTTTACCCAAGGTTCTCCTTTCCCCAAATCCAAACCAATATTTGATGTCATTTGCATTACTGACTATGGCCATGTTGACTAGGGTGAGAGTGAATCTTGAAGTAGTTTTGGTTTTTGAACTGACTACATCTGGAATCAACTAAAACTCAAGAAGATGGGCACAACTTAGTGGGATTTTCTATTTTTAATTATTAGATCATTTGAGGGATGAAGACCTTTACTAAATCTGGGTCATCAGAGGTTGGTGAACTGACCATAAAGATGGGCTACACTTTCTTGTGTCAGCCTACATAAAGGAACATAGAAAAGAAACCTTTTTCCTTTTATCTGCTTGTTCTCACTCTTGCTAGGAAGTTTAACAATCTCTGATGTTGAGGCAGTCATTCGTTTGCTGATATTAGAACTTATTTCTTCTGCATTCTCAAAAGACCAGCTGAGACATCAAACTGCATAACTATTGGAATTTTTGGATTATTAACACCATTTACTGATGGTTTTGGTTTCTACACATTAGCTAGGAGACAAGACTTGGCAGGATGTTTTCTTTTGTTCTTTCCTGCTTTAGCGTTGGGCAGAAGCATTTAAAGGAATAGGAACAGAAGTAAAAACTTTTCATATCAGAGTTTACATGCAACATTTAACAATGGTGGAAGCATCAATAATGTGATGACTAAAATGTATATGACTAAGCAGTTCATATATATTTTATAACCTTAAGGAATTATATTTTTAGTACTATTTGACAATAATTATCTTGTTATTACTTAATATGAATTATAATTGCTTTAAAATAACTTTTGTACAACACTAACCAATGTTGTTATTTTATTCAATCCCTCAGTGAAACATTATTTGTAAGAAAAGATTAATTTTAATTATGGCTTCATTTAATTTAGACCACCATTTCTAGGAATTCATGGCATAATGACTGAGTTTATGTTGGTAGGTGTACATCATGAAATCTATTCATGGCATAGCTGACCAGAGATCAGAGGACAAGTAAAGAACAAGGCATGGGTTTAATCCTTCAAAGTCTATTTATTACTGATAACCCAGTTCTACTATATAGCATTCCCTTTACCTAAAGGTGACAGACCTTTTCTAAGTGTATTCTGTCATTACATCAAAATGCAAGCAAGCGGAGACACCCATATGTATGATGTAGCTAAGTAGCCATTGATTACCTTGAGACATTCACATATAATAAATACCAGTTTAAAGTTTATTGTCTGGACTGAAATAGAAAGAATTCAAAGCTCAATTTAGGTTCAATAGTTGCCAGGGTACTTATATTTGATCTCTATATGTGATTTCCATTTAGTGCTCTCTGAGTACTTAGACTATTTTACCTTTCAAGCTGTATTCAAGGAACAAATGTTCCAGTTAGCAGTAAAATAATCACATAACACTTTATGATTTAGCTTTAAGGTTTCTTGTTTTAGTTAAATCAAATATTATGCTAGTCCCAAGAAGAGAAGATATATATTCCAAGTATCCAGAGAAGAAAGAATAAATAAAATAGTCACAAATGTAAAAGATTGGAATTTTTGGCCTGGTTTGTGTATGAAATGTTTCTTGCAGGCTCATGTATTTGAACATGTTGTTTCTAGATTGTAGCACTGTTTGATAAAGTTATGGACCTTTTTAATTATAGAGTCTTACTAAACTAGTTATTTCCTAATAGTTTGTAGCCCAGACCTACTTTTTAATCTGCCTGCCTGTTTGCTTCCAGTATGTGGATAAAATGATATTAGACTGTTGCTCCCTGACTGTTAGGCCAGCATTTTCTTGTAATGCCAGTCTTTTTACTCCATGATGGCTTGTATCCTTTCAGGACTAGAAACCAAAACAAACCCTTTCTTTCCTAGTTTGAGTTTTGGTAACGTAAGTATTTATGGAAACATGAAAACAACTAAAAGGTGTGTTAAAACATAAAATAGTCATCTTTTATTTTCTTAAGCTTATTGTTACTAAATAATGTGAATTCATAAGATTCATAACAAGGATAAACCCTAATTACAAAATCAAGTGATATGAAACATTTTCTGGATTTTTGCTCAGGTCTCATAGCAGAATGAATGATGAATGTAGCAGATGCAAAATACATGTCAAAATGAATAAATATCATGCAAAGGATAACATTAGAAAATGTATCACTATTTACATTTTAGCAAATAGATATTCAAATTCCAGTGCAGGTTTGAAATTTAAAATATAAACATAAAATGCAGCAGAGAACAAAATAACATCCTTGACAGTTGTTGGTTTACTCAAGAAAAATGAGTGCAAACTTTACAATTTAATTGGGAACTCAATTAGGAGAATATGTTTAGGGTTTTCCAGAGCCATTCATTGCCCATCTGACATTTGGATTCACACATCTACACCAATGTATCTGGAATCCATTTGTCCATGATGAACTAAGATTGAGACTGCCTATTAAAAGACATGTCAAGCCTACAGGAGATTTTGGTTGTTACCTTATCTGTTGTAGAATTCATAATGAGAACTTTGGGAAATGGATTTATTGTACTGATAAACAGTATTTCTTGGTTCAAGACTCTGAAAATCTCTGTAATTGATTTTATTCTCAGTTGACCATCTCTAGAATGTGTGTTCTGTGGACAACAATTGCAGGTGCCTCTTTCAGGAAATTCTGCAAGACGCTATTTTACTCTAAGAATTTACAAATGTGTTGACCTTCTCTGGACAGGATCCAACTATTTATGCACAGCTAGTACCATCTGCATCAGTGTCTTCTACTTGTTCAAGATAGTTAACTATTCAAATCCAATTTTCTTCTGGAATAAACAGAGAATTCATAAAGTGTTTCTGTCTATTGTTCTCGGCACACTCATCTATTTCTTTCTATTTCTCATTTTATGAAAATAATGGATAATAATTTTATCTATGAATGGACAGAATTGGAACAAAACATATCATTAACTTTTTTTGATACTCTAGATAATTTCTTATTCTATCATAGCCTCTACAATGTGATTTTCATTTCTTCTTTTGTAGTGTCTCTGACATCATTTCTTCTTTTAATCTTCTCTTTATGGAGCCACCTTAGGAAGATGAAACTACAGAGCATATGTACCAAGGACACAAGCACAGAAGTACACATAAGAGCTATGAAAACTATGATTTCATTCCTCTTGCTCTTCATCATATATTATATCAGCAACACTGTGCTTTTGTTGGCACACTCCATTCTTGACAATGTGGTTACACAAAATTTTTCTTATATCCTAGCATTTCTGTATTTATCTATTCACTTTTTTCATCTGGTTTTATGAAACAGCAAATTGAAATGAGCTTTTCAGTGTGTATTGGGAAAGCTGATGTGTCACAGTGGAGGTCATTCTTTGTTTCAGTAAGTGCACTCAATATAGCTGATGGTTTCCTAAAATAAGAAAAAGGGAAGAAGAAATAAAGAGGAGGAATATATTTATTTTTATATCATCTTTCCTGTCATTCTGTCCTCAACATGCTATTGAGAATTGTTGACTAAATCCAGTCATCTTTAGAACAAATAGAAAAGGATGCTTCAGTCCAAATTAGAAGGGGGAAACAAAATAATCCCAGGATGCAGAGGAAGGGAGGAATATGGATGAAGGGGAGAATAAAGGGAAATGGTTGCAGGATCAGATATGGGGGAGACAGGAGAGAAACCCAGAGGGCCAGGAGAGTTAATGGAAATATGCAGCTGCCAAGAGTAGGGAGTGAGGAGATGCTCTAGAAAATCCCAGAATCTATTGGAATAACTACATAAGAAATGTAAAATCTAGATGAACCATTTATATATTTGAATATGAAGGACATGGATGAAAAATGACCAATGTTCTATGGATTCATTAGAGCATAGAAATGAACTCACTGAAGACAGCTACTACAGAGAAATAAGAGAATGTTTCAAAAGAAGAAAAAAATCAGGAAAACCACTCTGGACACAGATTAATTGATCTTCACAATAATGATGATTCATCTTCACAAAATACAGTTGGCCACTCATTACTCATTGCCTAAACTGTGGAAACTAATTGTTTCATTCCAACACCTGGAAGAAAATACATTCTGAGATAAAGCAGAGCTAAAGTTAAAATACAAATCAGCAAATTTTAAAATATTTTATGATACTAACTATTAATTGTAGCAGTATGAATTTGAAGAATTATTTTTGCAGGCTATTTTAGATGATGTTCCAAAGAAATTATACAATTAGAGTAAACTCAGCATATCAATTTTCAATGTTGCAAAAAATATAGGTAAATTTCTTACATGGTAGTAGGATGAAAGATAAAGCTTACAATGACAGCATTGAAGTCCTAACATAAATAGGAAATTTGCAAAATAACTGAGAAACAATATCACGAGTACAGGTCATGAGAGTCCAGTACACAGAAACAGTTACTTTAAAACAGGTTTTTGTTGATGATAGATTCTTTGCTTTGTTTTGCTTCTGTTGTTTTGTTTCATAAATCTTGGATAATTATAAGTAGGTTGTAGTAAAATCATGATTTGAAAGATAAATTATACATCTAACACACTTGATACTTTGATAGACAATTACTAGTTGGTTACCTGAAATTTAGGTAGAACTGAGCACAATGAATTTTAGCTGCAAGTTTTTGATATATAAAATGATTGGTTTCCTAAAGTGATAAATGCTAGAAAGAAGACATCCAGTATAATGTATTAAGAAGTACACATGATAGCCTTCTGCATATAAAAGTACATGGCCTAAATTGCCAATAGCATCACATTTGAAAAACTGAGCTTCAGGAAGAGAGAATAAAAAGTGGACAGTCAACCAGAGTTGGCACAATACAAAAAATAAAATAAGAGGTTGTAACCATAACTTCTTTATATAACTTTGTCTTGTCCAACTCTCCTATTCCTGGATGTGCTTAACTTTACCCTCACCCTTGTTCACAAGCATCTCTAATGTTGATATCTGTTAACTAAATAAGCTTTTGTGATAGTTTCAGTTCTAATACTCACAATAAACAATTTGACTTCTGCAAGGCATGATGTTATTTTCAGGAAAATAGAGTTTGAGAATATCTCATTAGTTAAACAAGCTAGTTTCAGAAATATATATATTTTTCCATACATAATAAGTATTTGAAATATATTGATTAACTCAAATTAGTTTAGTAAAGGAAGAAGTGAACAAAGAGAGGGATAGGCAGGCAGGAATTAGAAGAGTATAGTGTATGATGCACATTATCAGAATATAACACACATGCTTAATAATGTCATAATGAAAGTAATCATTTTTTATAGATTGAATAGATTATAACAAGGAGGAGAAAATTCCATTGATCAGGACAATTACAGGTCATCCAGAATGTCGTCTATTCATGCAGAATCTGGATGTTAAGAAGTTTTAAGGAGCAACCCATTCACCTTTTACTATCCTCTAGGTAGAAAGGAAATATATTCTACTAACACATAAAATACAAAAGATATGTATTTTAGGCTCCTACCAAGAGTAAAAGTGAAAGTTCATATGTCATATATATATAAATACTTAGGTTTAATTATATAAAGTTAACTAACTTTTAAGTTGAAGTATACAGCATCCCAGTCTGCACAGTACACTACCATACCAACATTTGAGTTATAATTACAATGTGAAGAATGTCAAAGGTAATACAATAATATTTTGTGTATATATCCAAATAATTTTTAAATCATACAGAAAATTTTGGTGATCTATAACTACAGATATATTACCATATGAATTATACTATCGGGAAATAATAAAATGCTTTTTCCCTTCAAAGTGATGATATGTTACATTTTAATAAATATTTAAATAAAAAAAGTAGTATTTTATTCTTGAATTCATTTATTGGATATCAACATTTTTAGAACTCTAGTGATTACATTTCTCTATTTTGATTGTAAAAGATGTATGATATAATAAAAATGGATGATACCCAGAATGTAGATTTTCTCTTATCTTGTAGAATGTCATTTTACTCTCATTTTTTTCAAATTTATCACTAATTTTATTCAATATTATTACAATTTTCTTTCATGGGATGGAAAATAACTCAAATATGTTGTCTGTTTTCCGACTCATAGGTTACAATATACCAAATGTATTTTGATTTCTTAATTTGTCAGCTACCAGTGATACATTTTCCTGTTTACCATCAAAAATTTAAGCCAAAGTTCTTTTTTAAGTTATTTGTTTTAGCAATATCCCATTTCATGTTATTAACACCATACTTCTCAGGATTGTAAACTCTAGGCTATGAAACCTAACAAGAACACATATTTCAATGATGTCATATAGAAGTGTGCAGTTTCTGCTTGGTGTCATTTCTGTTTTGGTGCTCTGGTCATCACAGTGATCTGGGATGACAGATATTCTTTTTGAATCTTAGAACAACAAATTGAGACCCACTCAGTGTTTTGCAGTTACTCAGAAGCAACGTGCCTTCACAGACTATGGTAGAGAATGTAATGTTCAAATGGCATTGTATAGTCTCAAGGAGATAAAAGGATTCTAGTAACAATAATTATTTTTATACTGTTGGAATATGTAGGATATTAATGTGCTATTCCTCTTCCATTTTTATTACTCTCATTTTATTCATAGTACCACTGATAAAAATCAGATGCTCTGAGGTAGAAAACACAGAGAAAGAAAAAGTAGCCTTATTTGAGGTTGACAAATGTTGTTCTACTTCTTGACCTTCTCTGAAGTATTTCAGTCTCTGTGTGTAAAAAAATAGCTTGGCCTTTGCAAAGAAATCACAAAAAAAAAAGTTCTATGAGACTATTTTTAGGTAAGTTAACAAACCTGAAAAATTCTCATTTATTTTATGTCAATTATTACATATTAAGCAGGCATAGACTGAAAATCAGCTATATGCAAGCCATTCAAGCTGAGTAAATAACAAATACTGAATCTTCTTTGACTAGACATGGGAAATACCCTGCTTAGTGTCTCTTCTCTCACCATGGTGACAAAGTTTATAATTTGGTCTATAAGCAAAGGATTCAGTAACTACTATGTCAAGTAAAGAAAGCTTTCCTTTGTGAATAAAATTTTTGTTCCCTTGGCAATGTCCAGAATTGCTCTGATCAGAGAAATGCTGATAACTTGGTTTAAAGGTTGGCATCATTCATTTTCATTTATGGTTGAAAAAGAATTAATAATTTTAACAATGTTTTGGTAATTTCTTTTATTACTTTTATTTTTCCAGTCCAGTCATTTCCCCCCTCCAGATCTGCCCTCCCACAGTTCCTCATCCCATTCCTCCTTCCTCCTGTCTCCAAGAGGGTGATCCCACCCCAAGCCATGATAGCCAGGCCTCCTCATTCCCTGGGGTCTCAAGTCTCTAGAGGGTTAGGCACTACTTCTCCCACTGAGGTAAGAACCAGCGAGTGTTCTGTCATATGTGTATCAGAGGCCTTTGATCAGTTAGCATATGCTGCTTGGTTGGGGGCTCAGTGTCTGAGAGATCTCAGGATTCCAGGTTAATTGATACTACTGGTCTTCCTATAGGGTCACCCTCTTACTCAGCTTCTTTCAGCCTTTCCTTAATTCAATAACAGGGGTCCCTGACTTCAGTCCATTGGTTGGGTGTACGTATCTGTATCTGTATCTCAGGCTTGTTGGGCATCACTGAGGACAGCTATGCTAGATTCCTGTCTGCAAGCACACCATAGCATCAGTAATAGTGTCAGGCCTTAGAACCTCCACTTGATATGGAACCCAAGTTGGGCTGGTCACTGGACTGCCTTTTCTTCAGTCTCTTCTTTGTTTTAGTCCCTGCAGCTCTTTTAGAAAGGAATAATTCTGGGTCAGAATTTGGAATGGTAACCCTATCTTTCTATTTGATCCATGTCTTTCTACTGAAGGTGGGCATTTTACCTAAGGTCCCTCTATTTGAGCACTGGGAGTCTCTCACCTCCTATGTTTCTGGTACTTTCTAAAGGGTCTACACACCTCCTACCCCTGCCCAGAGGTTGCATATTTCTATTCATTCTGCTGGCCCTCATGCCTTCTTTGTCCCACCCCATACCTGTTCATGTTCCCCCTTATTTCTCTCCCACCATTCTCCCACCCTCATCTCTCCCACTGCCTCCTATGACTGCTTTCTTCATCCTCCCAAGAGAGATTAAAGCATTCTCACTTGGGTTCTTCTGCTTGTTCATAGCTATTCTAATTGGTGTAAAGTGGAATCTCAGGGTCATTTTGATTTGCATTTCCCTAAGGACTAAGGACTTTGAACATTTCTGTAAGTGTTTCTCTGTCATTTAAAATTCCTCTGTTGTGAATTCTTGGTTTAACTGTATAGCTGATTTTTTGATCAGCTTTAAATGCAGTTAAGCAGAAAAGTACCATAGCCAAATATGATAATCAAAATTTTATTTATTTTTATTTCTTTGTGTATGAGTGCTTGCCTAAATATATTTTGTCTACCACATGTTTCCAGTGCATGTAATGCCTGTTGAGGCTGAGAAAGAACATTGGTTGCTCTGGGATTTATGTTACAGATGATAGTAGGTTTCCATTTGGATGCTAGTAACTGAAATTTGTTCTTTATCAAGAGCATCAAGTGATCTTATTCTCTGTGCCATCTTATCAATCCTGTTATCTAACCCTAACTTAAAACTACTCTTTTGAAGACAATAGTTCACAGTGTTGTGTTGTTCCATTAGCTATTGATAGTATGCTTACATTTGTCATTTTCAAGTACGTTCAGAAAGAAAGGTATATATTGTGGTAAATATACAAAATATGAAAGGATGCTATTCCTAGGTATCTAAGCATCCATGTATATTAAAAGGCAGTAAAGGAGAAGCCTGGGGCTTTGGACATGAGCTTCTTTCAAATCAAATGTTGAAAAATTTGGACTACAATTACATATAAATCTGAGGATACACAGAATGTCACAGAGCACTCTGTGTGTTCTGCAATTTATTAGTAATGATGTTGATAAACACAAGATTTATCATTTAGATAAAGTTTAGATGAACCATATTGTTATTATCTTTGTTCTCTAGAACATAAGCTGATATAATAAAATTTTCTTTAGCAGAGACAATGAAAAATGATAAAACAGTGAAAGAGAATATGTCTTTATTTGCATGTTAGCAAATGACAGCTGGATGCACTTTCTGCAATACTGTTCAGCTTATAGAAGGATTTATTTATTTTAGTCTTGACAAAGATCAGAAAAAAAAGGATTTTGCAAAAATATGCAGAGTCTTTATCCTAATTTTAATATGCTTATTTACATTAGGTCTCTCACTACAAAAGAAGCAAGACTTGAATGAAAGCTTATCTGAGTTTTTGAGACTGTATGGACATTTCAGCTTTGCAAATGATGAGCAGTGAATCTTCTTTTTCTGAAAATGGGAAGCAATCTGTATGGTATCTTAACTATTGTCATGATTGCAGAGTTTATATTTGGAAATGTGAGCAATGGATTCATATTGCTGACAAACTGCATTGACTGGGCCAGGAAAAGAACTCTTTCTTTCATTTGTTGGATCCTGCTTTTCTTGGCCATTTCAAGAATGGTTTCGATATGGGAAATGTTACTAGCATGGCTAAAATATATGAAGAATTCATTTTCATTTCTTGCTGGAACAGAATTAAGAGTTATGATGTTCATCTGGGTAGTTTCTAATCACTTCAGTCTTTGGCTTGCCACTATTCTCAGCATCTTTTATTTGCTCAAAATAGCCACTTTCTCCAGACCTGTTTTTCTCTATCTGAAGTGGAGAGTAAAGAAAGTGATTCTGACGATCCTTCTGGGAAGTTTGATCTTCTTGATGTTCAATATATTACTAGTAAACAGACATATAGAAGACTGGATGTATCAATATGAGAGAAATTTAACCTGGAATTCTAGAGTGAGTAAATTTGGGGCTTTTTCAAATCTGGTCTTATTGGAGATGATTGTCTTCTCTGTAACACCGTTCACAATGGCCCTGGTTTCCTTCATCCTCTTAATCTTCTCCTTGTGGAAACATCTTCAGAAGATGCATCTCAATTCCAGAGGGGAAAAAGACCCCAGCACTAAAGCCCATGTGAATGCCTTGAGAATTATGGTCTCCTTCCTCATACTCTATGCCACTTACTTCTTATCATTTTTTATATCATTGATTCCCATGGCCCATAAAAAAGGACTAGATCTTATGTTTAGCCTAATTGTTGGGCTTTTCTACCCTGCAAGCCACTCATTTATCTTGATTTTGGGACATTCTAATTTAAGACAAGCCAGTCTTTTTGTGGTAATGTATTTGAGGTGTGGGCAAAAGCATTAGAAATTCACTATTCCATAAGCCAGTCAAACTACATGCTATTAGGTATATGACACTACTCAGTGCTAGAGCCCTAGGCAAGCATTAACATTAAAAAATATATCATTTCTAGAATTTTCTATATGTGATAAATCATTTACAAATTTAGAATAATGCTAAATCAGTGTGATATTGTATACAATTGTAAGAATACAATTTTATTAATGTAGTTTAGGTATGATAACATATGCCTGTTAACTAAAAAGGAAATAGGCTGCCACATTCTTATTTGGATCTAGGCTGAGGTGCTTAGAGAGACCCAGGTAACAGCTGTGCAATGAAGATTTTAATTTTCACCCTATTATGAGTTATCTGAAATCTATGTGATTAAAATGATAAGCAAGATTTTCACACACTGAACAATTTCTCGGGCTTTGTTATATTGTTTTGGAACTAAATTAGAAAATTTAAATAAACTGAATAGCAACCAAATTACAAGAGGTAAACTCATGGAGTGACTATAAATTAGACTCTAAGTCCTATAGGAATGACTCAGTAAAGAGCTTTGTTGCAAGCATGAGGTTCTGATTTTAAATCCCAAGATTCAACTAAAAGTCTGGCATAAATAGTCAATGTAAAAATTATATGCAAAGTATAACCAGTTTTAAGAGTACCAAGAAAACAAAATGCTTAACTTTGAAATCATTAATTAATATCCTCTTTAAAGCCGGTATATACTTTACTGTTTAAATAAGACTTTGTCATAGGCTAGCTTTGATACCTCAGGTAAACTTAGGAAGGCAACCAGTGTGGAGTCAGCTATTGGGGTCAGTGCTGCTAACAGCGGAGGGAGACCACTGCAGACCACAGTAGGCAGTTTACAGGATCAGCACTGGTAATCTGACAGGAGAAAAACTCTGAGCTCTTTAGGGATTGTTGAGAAAGAAAAAGAGTGAAAATCGCACACACACACACACACACACACACACACACACACACACACTGGATAAAGAAAAGCAAAGCAGGCTCTCACAAGCAAGTTTGAACAAACAAGCTCCAACAATTTCAGACACAACTTTGCATACATGTATACGTGCACACATATGCACTTACATGTACACACAGTTGGTGGATGTAAAGAAACCTCAATCAGCTTGCTTCAACAACTCTAACAACTTCACACACACACACACACACAAACGCACTGGATGGAAAGAAGCTCCAACAAACAGACTGCAACAGCTTTATTCTTTTCTTTAGTCCTTTTTATAACTCCTATGACAATGTTCTCTACACCCCCCCCAAAAGGAATTATCATTTTATTCAAAAACAGATAGGGGGAGTTACAACAGGATTGCTAATTATAAGTTCAAAGCAGCTGTTTTGTCTGTTACTCATTCTATAAGCTTATCATAAATTCAAAGCAGCAGTTTATTTTTTCATAACCTTACTCATGGTACATGAGTAAGGCCTCATTCTTGGACCTAATCTAGAATGAATGTTTATCCTTGATCATACATCTGTCCCAAGCCTATTTCTCGTTCAAGTATAATTTATGTACTTGAAATTTACAAAAGCCCACTGAACTCCTTTTATAACCTATAATAGTAAGAAAGAATGCAGTCTTTCTTATTATTCTATGAAGAGGGGGCACATTCTATTACTGATTCTAACTTAAATGTACATTTTTGGCAAAACAATCTAAACCATCTCCTTAAAATTTCAATTACTCTAATGTCCTGAAATTATTTAAATCAAATCAAAAATTCTGTAAAATCATTAATTCATCTAAACTTCATAAAGTTCATTATTTTATGAAAATGCAACATTGCCTGGAGCAGGAGTCAGAGAGTTCCAGAGTTGACTTTATTCTCACCTGCCTTGCTGTCTCTAGAATCGGGTTTTCTGTGTACAATAGTTGTGTGCATCTCTTTTGATCTAAGCTGTGCAAAAGCATTTCAGTTTAAAAGCGTTCTTAAATTTGAAATCTAACTATTGTTGCAAAGCTCACATCACTTTTCTCTATTGTCTTAAAATAAGCAACTCATTGAATGCCTTTGAGTGTGTGTGTCTGTGTGTCTCTCTCTCTGTGTGTGTGTGTGTGTGTATTAGACAAAGAATTAACAAGGTACTTCTTGTGATTATCTCAATAACAATACTTTATTTGTCACTGTTTCTGATTTTCATGGGAAAATTGGCTAACAAGTTTATTTAAAAATGATAAAAAATGAATAAACTTGTCATTATATTTTATGGAAACTCCAAATGTTTTCTGAGCATATCACTATTTTACTAACTTGATTTTTATCATATTTTTGTAGTCCGTCTGATTTTTGCTTTTCTTCGAATAATTTTTGTTATTTAGCCATACCAGGATAATGAGACAAAAATACATTTCTTCTAAGGATGTGAGTACTAAGGCCAATAAGAAAGCTGTGAAAATTGTGGTATCATTTCTACTCTTCTTTATTAATTATAACATCAGTAATATTCTGATGATGGTCTTGCTCTACACCTTTGTAGACAATCTGCTGGTGAAGATGTTTTCTTTTGTTTTAGTATATTTGTACCCACTTGGGTATCTAATTTCTCCTGATTTCATGGGTGGAAAGGAAGAAGAGTTTGTTTGTATGCTGGAGCAGCTAAAGTGGGCCAAGTGGCAGGCATTCTCTTTGTATTGTCTTCAGGCCTGATGATTCTCTCAGAGGAAAAGAGGAAGAAGAAGAAAGATATTACATCCATTATTCTCCCCACCTGACTTTTTGAAACAATGACTCTCTATGTAGACCTAGCTATCCTGGAATCCATTATGAAACTCGACTGGCTTACATGTCGCAAAAATTCACCTAACTTTTCCCTGATTGCTGAAATTAAAGACATGTGCTACCACACTGTACACATACATCCCTTTTACCTACTCCCCTTTCTCTCATTCTGTCCAGTTGAGACATATTCAAAATATCTACTTGTTTTAAAGAAAAAAGGAAAGTAGTTTTATATTACTTGTATTGGATAGAAAAATTTTCAGTGCAAATAAAATTGCAAATGGGTGAGACTTTACTTTAACATATGCATAAGAAAACAGAGTAACTCTTTTGAAAACTACATTGATAAATTGGATAAATGTTAACTAGAAGAAAAATAAAATATATGAAAGATTATGGTATTGATTGTGTGTGTTATATATTTATGAACAGTTCCATATTTTAATTGTTTCCGTATTCTCAAGAAAAAATGCATATGATTTGATTTTCTAGTCCTGTATCCTGTAGACTTGGATTTTTTAAACCTACATTTAATAAGGGGTTTCAAATGTTTCAACCCCCCCCCCTTTATCCCATCATCAAAAGGAAAAGAAGAAAAGATGGTAAATAGGACAAGGGGATGTGGACCTGTTTAGAAGTAGTACTTTGGGGTTATTCCAATCTCTGTTTGCCAGGATACTAGCAGTCTAGTTTACTAGTGTCAGGATACCAATCATGAATCAGCAGTGGTTGTATGATTCAGCAGAAGTAACCAAGCTCCCCCTGAGTTGGCACAAGTCAGGGTGAAGGATTAGGATGAACTGGGACACCAGGAAATATTCTCTGTCATTCATATCTCAACGAGACTAAGATCACCAAAGGCTTGAGACTGGTTAAACACGAAAAAGCTAGTTATGCAAATGTGCCATCACTGTTGGTTAAGTCCTATTTATACTCTCTCGACACATCACATAGGGAGACCTAACAACAGAAAATGAGGAAATTCAAAAAATAATCAGAACTTAATACAAAGCCTATATATTTTACAAAACTGAGAAATCTAGATGAAATGGATGGTTTTCTAGACAGATACCATGTATCAAAGTTAAATCCAGATCAGGTAAACAACCTAAATAGTCCCATAACCCCTAAGGAAATAGAACCTCCAATTAAAAATCTCCTAACCAAAAAAAAAGCCCAAGGCCAGATAGTTTTAGTGCAGAATTCTATCAGACTTTCTAAGAATAGCTAATACCCATAATCCTCAAAGTAGTCTAGAGTTTATGTCATATGAAAGGATAGGGTAGGGTGATGAGCAACATTTGGAATATAAATAAATTAAAGAATTAATTTTTAAAAAAGAAAGGATGGCATGATGAATCTTGAGGACTTTGTAACCAACAAGATACATTGGGTAAGCATAGCTGAAGTTCTGGCTAGAGAATTTTTGTGTCTCAGCCAGTTCAGGGCTGTTACCATGTAGAAGGATCAGTAAATCATGTTACCTGTCTGTTTTGGTCATCTTGATTTCTTTCTTCTTTTATGCAGTCAATATCTTCAGAAAGCCTTCCTCTATGAAATCTGATCCTTATTACTTTGGAAGGAGTCCAAAGCATTTCTTTTCTTTCCTGTTAACATGAATATAGAGCCTCTCTCCCAACATTGCATGTGTTTTCTCCAGCAATATGAAGTCATTGAGAGTATAAAATGGCCCAATTTAGCAGACTCTTTTTTTATTTAGGTCTGTTCTATTTTACTCTTTCTTATAGAGGATTTGTGATACAACTATAAGCTCTGAATTTATAACCATCTTTATTTTAATAATTAAGAGTCTCTAATGGCTATTCCAGGTTGTCAATTTGACTATATCTGGAATGAACTACAATTCAGAATTGAAGTTCTCACCTATGATCAAGATATTGAGGCTAGAAGATGCAAGTTTCTGACCTGGATCTTGATATGGAGATTCTGAGGCATAGGGGACATGAAAAGCTTAGGGCTAGGCAAGGCAGTACCTTTAATACCAGGAGACTGAGGGAAGAACATCTTAGGGTCAGCCTGAGACTAAGCAAGTCCCAGATCCAGACATGGTGGTATATATCCTTAATCTGAGCTATGCCTTCTGCTGGAGACCTACATAAGGTCATTGAAAGAAGGAAGATTCACTTTTCTTCATGTTCTTGTACTTACTAGCCAGCATATCTGTTGGAACCTACTTTGACAGAAGATCACCTGAAACAAGTAGCCTCATGGGACTGAGCAACTACTAGATTCTTGGACTACCTATTCACACAGACCATTGTTGGGTTAGTTGGACTACAGACTAAGTTATCACAATAAATTCCTTCAATATAGAGAGACATTCCATAAGTTCTGCTATTCTAGAGAACCCTAAGACAAAGTCTTATCATTTTTCTCAGGTTTTGATATATGTACACACATAAATTAATACACACCAACATGCACATGTGCTATATACATATTTACATGTATGAATATATATGTATATATATATTCATATATGTTTGTGTGTGTGTGAATGCATGTGCACACATGCACAAACATACAGAGAGAGAAAGAGAAGAGAATAAAAGAGAAGAGAGAGAGAGAGAGAGAGAGAGAGAGAACACAAAATATCAATAACATGGAAGTTATTTATGCAGAAATTAAAGTTACTCAGTGCTCACCTCCTCTCTTTGATTCCCTATTATGTCAAATTTTCAAAGAGTAATCTAGAATGTAAAATACTCTAGTATGTCCAGTTTGAGGTCACCAAATACGTACTTCAAGAGTCCTTTAATTTTTCCTTTATTTAAGGAGATCTGTTTAATAGACATGTAAATAACCCTACGTCCTACTTTAGGATGCTTGCCATCTTCTTGACCATTCTACAGTTCTAGAGAAAATGTCATGAGAATGTAACCATAAAGCAGCTATGTCAGAGTGGAGATCTGGAGAGAAGCAGAACATCAAAAATAAATGTGACTTCCAAAATATAATAATTTTTAATTGGTGTGATGGCTATTCCTGATTGTCAGCTGGAGTTCATCTGGAGTAAACTGCATTGTAGACATTCAGGATATACCAGTTATCCAGATATTGAGGCTGAAAGACACAGGCTTTGATCTGGATCTTGACATGGGACAAGACATGATTTTAATTCTGATCTTGAAGCACACTGGTCATGAAAAGCTTAGGCCCAGGCAATGGGATACATGCCTTCAATTCTAGGAGACAGAGTAAAGCAGATCTCTGAGTTCAATGCCAGCCTGAATTAAACCAAGTTCTTAGTAAAGAAAATCTTAGGTCCGGGTGTAGGCAGACAACTTTAATCCGGGATATACTATTTACTGCAGGACAAAATAAAAACAATCGAAAAAGGAAGGGTTCATTCTTCTTTGGTTGCTTGCAGTTACTTGCCAGTACATCTGTTGGAATCTAATTCTTCAGGATTCTAGATAACATAGAAGATGCTCTGAAAACAACTAGCCTCATGGGACTTAGGAACTACTACACTCTTGGTCTTTCCATTTGTAGCTACAAATTGTAGTATTAGGTGGAATGCAAACAGAAGATCAATCCAATATACTTCTTTAATATACAAAGAGATTCCAAAAGTTCTGTGACTCTAGAGAAACCTTACTGTAACAGGAAGCATGTGAATATTTAACAAAAACTCATTTTCTACCATGTATGAATAATTTATTATTTGCATATTTTACATAAAATAATGGTATTTTATTTTGTTCAGGTTTAGTTATGAAATGCCTTCCCCTTTAAAAGAATATTTTGATATATTTTCAAAATATGTGATCCACTTGGACTTGAATTTTGTGCAAGGTGGTAAATATAGGTCAATTTCCATTCTTCTACATTTAGACTGTCAGTTAGACCAGCACCATTTGTTGAAGATATTTTCTTTTCCATTGTATGGTTTCGGCTAATTTGTCAAAATTCAAGTGTCCAGATATCTGAGGGTTTATATTTGCATCTCTGATTCTATTCCAGTGGTCAATCTGTCTATCTCTTATCAATAGCATGTGGTTTTTTAGACTATTATTTTGTATTATTGCTTGAGATCAGGGATGGTGATTCCTCTAGAAGTTCTTTTATCGTACTGAGTAGTTTTGGCTATCCTGGCTTTTTGTTTGTTTGTTTATTTGTTTTGCAATATGAAGTTAAGAATAGATTTTATGATATCTGTGAAGAATTGTGGTGGGATTTTGATGGGAATTACACTAAATCTGTAGATTGTTTTTGTTATGATGGTCATTTTCACTATTTTAATCCTACTGATCCATGAGCATGGGAGAGCTTTCTATCTTCTGAGGTCTTCTTAGACATTTTTCTTCAGTGACTTGATGTTCTTGTCATTCAGATCTTTCACTTGCTTGAGTAGAGTTACATCAATAAATTTTATATTATTTGTGGCAATTATGAAAGGTGTTATTTCCCTGATTTCTTTCTCAGCCTGTGTATCATTTGTGTAAGAGAAAGTGTCTGGTTTGTTTAAGTTAATTTTATATCCAGCCACTTTGCTTAAGTTGTTTATCAGCTGTTGGAATTCTCTGGTAGAATTTTGAAGGTTTCTTATGTATACTATCATAATCTTCAAATAGTACTACTTGGATTCTTCCTTTCCAATTTGTATCCCCTTCATCTCTTTTTGTTACGTTATTGCTCTGACTAGAACTTCAAGTACTATATTGAATAGATAGATAGAGAGTGGCCACCCTGTCTTTTGTTGCTATCTGTCTTGCTAAATATCTACCAGTGCAGTAGATAGCATCAATACGTCTGTTTCTTATTCTGATATTCCTTTCCATTGGTAAATCTCCCCTTAACTTGTCAAAGCAGCTGAGATTCTGTTACATAAATTATTTCCTAAAACAAAGGCAGCAGGGCAACAGAACAGCTTCGTTACAAACCCATACAATACATGACACTGTATGAGAATATTCTATGTTTTGTAACCAATCAGTGTTTGGGAGATATCTGCATATTCAGAAGATGGTGCTCACTGCATAATAGAAATGCCACTCAGAGACAATAGGAGATGAATGCTCTCAGATACCTTGAAAGGATGTTCAAGTCTCAGATGGCTTTGTCTTGCTTTCATGTAAGGGAGCAAGCAATCACCATTACATTAAGGAGATCTAATATTCTAAAATTTGTAGGTAAATAGGCATATCAGGATTGTCACCGTAAAATTTTCACCCTGAACTGGATTAACCTCAGTTGAGTGTTTCAGTACTGATCGCCTTATACATACAACTGCTGCTTCCCCAAAGCACATATTGTAGAGAGCAAAAAAGGCATTATGCACACAAATAAGAGAACCCAGGAAAGTTAAACACACAGTTTACAACTTCAATAGAATGAAATATGTAGCTTTTCTTCCTGGAATG
Organism: Grammomys surdaster; assembly: GCF_004785775.1. Lineage (NCBI taxonomy): Eukaryota > Metazoa > Chordata > Mammalia > Rodentia > Muridae > Grammomys > Grammomys surdaster. The sequence goes on from NW_021604792.1 coordinate 9,373,365, forward strand.
CCAGAAATGATATAGTTTTATAATCTGGTGACTTTGCTGTTTGATGAGACAAACTCTGCTGGTATCTCCCACAATATATGTTTTTATCACATACTTTTTCAGTTAAAATGTGAGTATTACTTTTAGTCCATAAAACCCATCATTAGGACTGATGTCACTCATATTTTACAACAGCCTAAGTGACTTCTATATTAGGGTCAGGGCAATCCTGAAACCCACAGATATTATATTTTCCTCAGTCAAGCCTAGGTAGGCCCTAAATCATGAGCACTATCTCTGAGTAAAGAATCCCCATTCCTGTAAAAGAAGCCCGATATACTTTGCAAAGAATCTCAATGTAAGCATGACTTAAGTTTATGTAAACTTGGAACTGAGTTAATTGTTATATGAGTATGACTTTTTTTTCCAAAATTGTGCTGTGCTTAAATGTGGCTAAACAAAAATTACCTTGGCCTGACTCTAGGAGTATTAGTCAGCAGCAGATATGATGAAATTTGTCTGAGTAGAGATTCATTCTTGTCTTGACATGGATCATTTTGTCCCTGCCTGTGAAACCTGAAGGAATCACCACACATACTATTCAGTGAAATAAGTATAAGTAGTAACTGAAATAAAAAGTTAATATTTGAAAACATATTGAACATTCTTGGTTATCATGGCAATTAAAATGAGAATACTTTTGAGATTCTTTCTCACCCAAATCAGAATGCCTATATTTACAGCAAGACATCATCACACAAAATTACAACCAATAAAAATACAAAGCTGTGGAATACAGTCCTACTGGATACATCTAAAATACAACTTCTACATCTAAGGTTTAGGGGTCATTATGGAAGATGAGCAGAAAAGGTTATAAGAGTCAGACAATGAAGGAGTTTGCTGTGACTATGCCTCATAATAATGTCAGAAATATACTCATTGAAGTCTCACCACCATGATTGTCTTAACATGACCTGAACAGTGAAAGCGCTAATAATCTTTCCAATGTAGATGGGGAAGGCCACAAGGCCTCAGCCCTACATAAAAATCTCAGAAAACTAAAAGAGGCTGACATTTGGAGAAACAGTGTTCAACAGAAAGAAGTACAACAGGTTATCTAATATCAAATGGCCCACCCTAAGTATATACCCACAAAAAACATTGTATAAGCTTTTCTGTACTTATACAACAATAATTAATGAAAAAAAGGCCATGAATTTGAAAAAGAACAAGGAGCATTATATAAGAATATTTAGAGACAGGAATGAAAATGGAAAAGGGAAAAATGATGTAATTATATTGTAATCCAAAAGATAAATACATAAGTTTATTTAAAAAAGTTCCCACAAATTCTGATATGAAATTGGGTGGAAAGAAGCCTACATACACTATTGGCATGGATGTGAACTTTAGCACCTCATATAGAAATTTACTTAGAAGTTGATAAAATTTTTTAAAAGAGAACCACTTTTATGATTCACTCATGGACAAATGCGCAAAATATATTAGGCCAACAAACACACATATGATATATTACCTGTATATCCATGTGCATGATGTACAAGAAAAAAAGAAATGGAACCAGACAAGGAGAAAACCAATCGATGAATGGATGAACAAAACATAACACATATACACAATAAAAAAGCTAAATTCATAACCTTTGCAGGAAAACTTAAGGAACTAGAATATTATGTTAAACAAAATAGACTAGATTCTGAAAGACAAATTTTTTATGCTTTCTCACATAGGTTGATTAAAATTTAATTTACTTTCTGTTTTTCTCTCTCTCTTTCTCTCTCTGTGTGTATGTGTTTGTGTGTGTGTGTTTGTGTGTGTGTGTGTGTGTGTGTGTAAGATGTTGACAGTTGTAACATGAAGGTAGAAAATGAGACAATGTGGAGTAGAGAAGTAGAGACAAAGAGGGTATAAAGAGTGGGCAAAGTATTGTGGATGGGGGAGAAATAAGAACAAATCTAATTACATATATTAAGAAAATAATGCATTTAATTGTGTTATTTTATATGAGTATTCTAAAAAAAAGAAATAAAAACAGAAGAGTTGCTTATGCATTGCATCCCAAGTTGATAATCACATTGTAGCCTTAGATTTTTCAAAATTTACTTTAATTAGGGTTCTCTAATGCTTCAACCTCCCTTTTAGCCAACTTCACATCAGGAGTAGGGAATAAGAAAGGTTAATAGTAAGGAGGTGTTTTGGAACTATTTAGAAATAGTTCCTTGGGGCAATTTCAATCTTCATTGTCTGAAGTCCAGTCCACTAGCAAAACACCAAACACAAATGAGCAATTGCAGTTCTCAATCTCCAAACATGAATCAGCAGTAGCAGCTCCATCCAGAAGAAACCACAAAGCTCCACTGATCTGCATAAGTCCTTGGAAGTGGCAAGAAACAGCACAATACACAAGAAGTTCTTTGGTATATTTCTCTCTGTGAAATCATGACGAACGAAGATCAATAAAGAAAGCAAGGAGAACCATTGCAGAAGTGTCAGTTTCTGTCCGTTGGGTTATACTTATACTCTTTCTAAACTTCCTGTGTCCTCTCAAGAGTCTGCTCTAGCAAAATCACATGCCATTTCACCAAATAGCATTCAGAAAAACAACACATTTGTTCTCAGCAAAACATCATCTCATATTGTTTATGCTTCAGCAAAACATCCTCTTATGAAACAGCTTCCAGGAAAACATTTTAAGACAGAAATTCTTACTTCATCACAAAGGACTCAATAATTGACTTTTTTCAACCACTCCAATAAAACTATCCACCAGTGATTATATCAACACATTTCTCTAATTTCTGCATTTTATTCAAGACTATGAGAAACCAGATCTTCAGTATATTCCCTATACTTGCCTTGTATAGTTTTAATAGAGGTGGTTTCACTAGGAAAATCATGCATTATGATTTCTGTATTGTTTTCAATGGTTATACTTTTTAAAAATGGAAAGTCAGAGTCTTCCTTGGTTAAGATTAATATAAATTTTGATGATGTAAAATTAAGAAATGATGGACAATTAATCGCCCTTATAATATTTTAAGATCAACATTAGAGCAATTGCCTGAAATAGGTAAAATCTGTGTTTAGCTTCTAAACATGTGTTTCATTTTTATGTAAAGAATTTTAGGAAATGAGTTTCATTATTGTTATAAAAGAATTGTTTCTTTCCCATCTTTATGATTATCTGTATTCATCTGACATTTATCTATACTGCTTCTTGCATACACTTCCTTTTATTTTTTTAGTCAACATCTCATTTGCCTCAGAACAAACAGAAGGACTTTTTTAAGCTTCTGGTTTCCCCAAATCAAGATACAAGAATGACCTGCTGGGTAGAAGGCACCAATTGCCATGCAAAGTAAGAAGATTGGTGTATTTAGAAAACTCCAACCTGATATAATTACACAGAAAGAGTATGTGGCAAATAACAAGAGAAAGGAGATCACAGTTTGCAAGGCCTTTATGTGGACCAGGGTGCTGTGATCTTGACATCCTTTGCCATAGAATTTCAAATTCTTGAGATGTTTGCTTAGGGAATAGATTAAGAGAAGAACACAGATCAGTGATATGCCAAATGGTACAATGTTTATCAGACTGAAGAGAGGCATACTTTTCACGATTGCTATATCCTTCAGTTTGTTCTTTATGGTCACATTTCTTTCATGAATATTCATCCAAGCAATCTTCTTGACGTTCAGCACCTCAAAATATGCAACCAGAAACAGAATAGATGCCAAGAATATCACAAGAAGAACACTGTCAAGTTTTCTTTTTAGATGAAGAAATAGACAGTTAGAAAAATTGGCTATCTTGAATAAATAAAACATGCTGAGTATGGTCCCAAGCCAAGTGCTAAAATGATTGGTTATAGCCCAGGTAATTCCTGTGAAGGTTCTCATTTGAAAACTGTACATATCTTCAGTAAACACATGTGAATACCAATTCATTAACATTGACAACAACAAACCAATTCTGAAGATGGCAAGGGCAGTTATAACTCGGTCAACTGAGGAGATCTTTCTTCTCTTTATACAGTCGATGAAGTTCACTACTATTATGAAGATATTGGCACATTTTCCTGAGAGTAATTCTGTCATCATTATGGTAGTGACAATCCATTCTACCAAATTCATTGTGTCTGATCAAATGAAAAGGAAAAATGAGAGAAAAAAAAGAAGGGCTAAGTTCACTGATTATGATTCTTCTTTTTCAATATGTAGATGTAATTGTACTTGTCATTAACTAAATGTATACAAGAGTTCTTGCTTCTTTTTAACTCTGTGTTTAGCAGAATAGTAACATGTTGTAATAATACCTGAATGCAACCTCATTTTTATGGAAATTTATATTACCATAATGTGTCCAATTGCATACTTTTGAAAATCTCTGCCATAGACTGGTGTATTTCATTGTTGCTATTGGAAGAATGCTGCATTCCAATTTGCTAGCAGGCAAATAAAGATGAGTTCTATTGCATTGCTTCAAATGTTGTTTTTTTTAAACATTCATTATTTATGATAGTCAAATTTGTAACTAAATTTTTAGAACTCAATACTCGGATCATGTAGAGGGTGTCAGTCATTATATAAAACTTAGCTCATCTAGAATTCTTACCCACTATGGTCTTATATATTTTCGTTCAAGACTCATGAATAAAGAGTCTCAAATTCCCATCTCAAAAGATCTATGGTTTTCTGAAGAGCAACAAAAAGGCCAACATTTCTTAAATACTGCCCTGTAATAAAAAATACTTGTGTATACTTGTGTGTATGTTGATACTTAACAGCTCATAAGAACACAAACATCTTTAAATGCAAATACATACATACATACATACATACATACATACATACATACACACACACAGACATGGACACTTAATGGCTGTAAAGATCATTGTCCTGTGGTCTTCAAAATGTAAAAAGTACGTTTGGGATGGGATGTAGGAGTATAGAGCTCTTTCATTCTCCACTTTAGCTATTCAGCCCATTCTTAATGATTTAAAAACTCTTGTGCAGAGGTTCACAAATGTTATTCTTGAGGCCACATCAGTTTCAAGTATTAATTGATTAGAATGATTTGAAAGTTTTTCATATTTGTATCCAATTCAAGAATTTTCTTTCCATTTTTAAGCTAGAGTGCAAGTCCATCTCACCAGTCAAAATGTCTGAAAGCAAAACCAACCAGATATAATTTCACACTGTGATTCTAGCTGTGAAAAAGTGGAGGGGAGAGACATGAAAGTGTAAGAACAGACTTACATACTCAGACAGCATCATTTAAAAAAAATGTGTGTAATGGCTGGAGGAATAGCTAAGGGCTATAAGTTGAGGATCAAGGACCCACATCAGCCATGCTCAAAATCACCTGTGACCTCACATCCAGCATAGCTGATATACTCTTCTGGCCTAATGCTCTCAGTGGCATTGTTACATTTCATACTCTCATTTTAAATGAACTTATAAAGCTACTCATTGGTGTTTGGATTTATGAATCAACAAGAAAGGGATCTTACAATTTTCTACTGAGAAATATAACTAATTTACACTTTGTTCTAATTTAGAATATTTCTCTAATATCTCAGGCAATTAATAAAGATTAAAATAAAGGTTATTCTACATCAAATGCACTAAACCCACTACTTTAACTGGTAGACCAGTTTACATGTTTCTTAATGCCTCTGAATAATCACACTGCTCCAATGAGCCCATGTAGGTTACTAGGTTCAGAATCATTAATTCTCTCTCTCTCTCTCTCTCTCTCTCTCTCTCTCTCTCTCTCTCTCT
>NW_021604792.1:9379163-9387167 GCF_004785775.1 Grammomys surdaster
TCTCTCTCTCTCTCTCTCTCTCTCTCTCTCTCTCTCTCTCTCTCTCTCTCTCTCTCTCTGTGTGTGTGTGTGTGTGTATAATAAACGTTATGGTAGGAAGGCATGCACTTGTTAAATGGTGATTATCAAATACATAACACAATATATTTTTTCTATTTGCAGAAAAATAAAAATTTGCTTGATGATAGTCTCTTTACTGAATATATTTAGGTAAATGGCATGTTTGCTATAGTTTTCACTTATATTAATTAACTTATTAATTCACTTCTCATCCTGATAGCTTCGTTTGGTTTGGTAAATCTGATTTTATGTTTGAGGTCTTCGATCCACTTGTGTTTTTTGCGAGGTGATAGATATGGATCTATTTGTATTCATCTACAGGCAGATACTCAATTAGACACGTAATATTTGCTGAATTTTTTTTCTTTGTTCCGTACTATAGTTTTGAGTCAAAACCAAGTGACCAACAACAGCCATAAAATATCCTGATGTAACTCTATTCAACATACCTTCAAATTTTTGACCCAGAATTGTCCTGTCTAAAAGAAACTCAGGGACAAAATGGAATGGACATTTAAGGAAAGGTCATCCAGTGACTAGACTAACTTGGGATCCATCCCATCAGCAGGGACCGAACCCTGACACTATTATTGATGTCATATTGTGCTTCCAGACATCATCCTAGCATGCTTGTCTTTTGAAATGCTCTACTAGCAGATGACTGAGATAAATGCAGATACTTACTGCCAAGCCTGGACTGACCATTGATGGCCAGTATGGGTGAGTTAGGGGAAGGACTGAAGGAGATGAAGGGATTGTAGGAATACTAACAATATCAACTAACCAGTTCCCTAGGTTGGTTGGTGACTCCGTGTCTCCACTGGTTTTTTTTCCCAAAATGTTTTTAATAAATATAATTGTTAAATTACTAAATAGAAAATTGTGTTTGATAAGTATGGATTAGGAAACCAGTCCCAAAATAAAACAGGATATAAATAACAAGCACTCTTAACATTTAATTCCATTTCAGAAATTAACGAATCAGAACTCATGGTTTATTTCTCTTGAGGTTTTCAGGTCTCAAATGAATGGCATAAATGGCTGTATGACTTTTAGGTGAGCAAGGATAGGGACTAGCTACCCACAATAATATTAAAAAATACTTTTGTTCCTAGATGAAATCAAGACATTTTCAATGACAAAAGCATGGAAACATACAGATGAGATCTTCTTAATCTTTCTTTATGGGTTTAAAATTTTCTTTTATGTAAACCATAGTATAGCAATGAAACTCTCATATCATCTAAGATCTAAAGATGATCAACATCCATGTATCATGTTAGACAGTTCTTGAATATGCTTTTCAAATTTCACTAAGTACTATCTAACCTTCATGAATTCAAATCCCTGAGAGATGAAACAATCAAAATAATACAAAACTATGAAAAAGAATACACCTGATTTGCATGCTAGCAAATGAGGCTACAGTGTTCACTCCACCATCTGCTATGACAGATTCCATCATGTGCTAATGGCATTAACTATACAAATAGTTGCTCTGAATTGTTTGGATGAATAACAAGATTCTCCTCAAAATCAGTGATGAGTTTACCCTTCATCACCAGTGCTTTATATAAAGCAAAAAGGAAAAATAACTGGTGGTATTAGGCCTGACTTTCTTTATCTCTCTTAAAATTTCTGGATGTGATAGTTTGTTACTAAGAATCATTTCCTTTCCCTTTTCAACAATGTTCTCTGAGCTTTTGGTGTTAAGGTTGTACTGTAAATGCCATAATTTGGGGTTTGACAACTTATGGGTCATTATCTTTTCATTTGGACTACCTGTGGCTTTCTGTAATGATCTCTGAAGAAAAAAAGAAATTGCTCCAATGAGGGTGATATCTACCCTTACCTGTAGCTATAATGATAGGTGTTTAGAATGCAGTTAAAGATTTGATTGCTTTAAAAAATTGACAGGGGTAGGTTGTTCTCTGGGTCCTATGGTCTCTCCAGCCACAGAATTGGCTAATTTTACATACTACATATGAATTCCCTTTGTGTTAGCAGAACTTAAGTCTAATTAATTGTCTGCTGACTACTCCCAGGATCCATTATAGCTTCTTTCAGAATATCTTGTGCTGAAAACTGCTTTGGTTTTAGGTGATATACTGCATACTATTATTGATTGCCTTTCTTCTTTCTAAACTTGTATAGTTCTTTTTTTATGTGTGTACTTTTTTTTAATTGGATATCTTATTTACATTTCAGATGTGATTCCCTTTCCCAATTTCCCTCCCACCCAGAAACTCCCTATCCCATCCCCCTCCTCCTGCTTCTATGAGGATGTGCCCCCACCAAACCACCCACTCCCACCTCCCCACCCATGAATTCCCCCACACTGGTTCTTGCTGAGGCTTCCGGGTCAGATTGGATAGAGTCTTCCAGGACCTGTATCTGAAGTATGTGGGTGTCTTCAGTAATAGAGTCATACCTTCTTTTTCTAGAACCCAAAAAGGATAATGTCAATACACTATATTATTTTGGGGTCTCTTGAACTCCACTGACCAATAACTCTTAAGAAAGTATATGTGAATATATAGTGAATATATATATATATACACACATATATATATATGTGTGTGTGTATGTGTGTGTGTGTGTGTATGTATAAATGCGTATTATATTATGTGTATATATTATGAATATATATATAAACTTGTATATATTATATGTAATTACATAGATATAAAGTAATAGAATGCCTTATGGCTTTATCAAATAACTTTAATGTTATTTCTTCTCCTTCTCTACTCTCCCTTAGTGTTTACATTCCCCTCTTGGGAATGTACATCTCTATCCATATTTTCCACTCATATAAACTAAATTTTTAATTAATAACAGTCAGAGAATAAGTTATCTCATTTTCCTAAATCCAGCTGTATGGAAAACTAAGCTATAAAAAGTAAACATCATATGAGACAGTGAAAAAACAAGGAAAAACCATTTTGTAAAAGAATTATAGGTATCTTTCAGAATTAAGCAGGTATTATGAGCAAAAAATTTCATTTAAAAACTCAGTAGAACTAATAGTGTCATTTTAAGACTATATTAACCTCTATGTTCTCTTTATTTTTTACCATGCAATATTTGAAATGTGTTATTATAAATGTGTTACTTAAAATTGAGCTAATATGAACTTGTAGGTAAATGCTATAAGGCACACAAATCACTTATGAATTTAAATAAGAAGAATATTTTGGATATTTTTCAAGAAGTTCTCAATTTTATTACTTTGGTTGTTGTTTTCTTTTTTCTATTGATTCCTATATAGTCTCATTTTCCACCTTTCTAGAGCATAAATTCTCATATTTGTTGCAGTGTGAGTCTGTTAGTGATGATAATTCTTGCATTAGGTATATGGATGATTTTCTTTTTCCTTCACTTTTAAGATTTTCTCTTCCTTTCTAGGTTGAGATTTTTCCTATTTTTGTATGTTCATAATATTTTTCCAGCAGATTTTTTAAAAATTTAACTCTTACTAAGTCTGCCACAATCCTTTTGCTTCTTCTGAATATACCTCTTTCCTTAGATATTCTGATGTTGTATCATTTAAAGTGATTTGGAAATCTAAGTGAACATGTCCTTTGTTGCACTTTTTTCTGAGATTTAACCTTTAAATATAATAAAATAAGCATTAAAAGACAGTAAGCAATGCACATATCCAACAAAAGGCCCTATTATAACCAAAATGCCTTGTTACCAAATTTTTGAAAATAAAACTTGAAACAAGATAATGAAGAAGATTAGAATAGATGTATATTTACATGATTAAATAAGTGTATTCTTTCAAAGCATGAGAGAAAAAGGCCAAATAGAAAATGGTAAATAAACATGGAGAAAATGGATTAAAAGTTTAATTTATAACAAGCCAGTAGAGAGTAGGGAAGAATGAGTACCAGGATATTATAATATGCTTCCCTCTGTTATAGAACAACCCAAGAATAAAATCATATCTGATGATAAATGACATTTACATGAGATGGTACAAATCAACTAATATTCTGGGAGAGGCAATAGGCTATGTTCTTCCATTGCATAACCAGGGCTAATCAGTGTTTGGTGTCTGTGAATGACAAACAAACAAAATAACAATTTCCTGAAAGATAAAAACAACAGTAACAACAACAAAATAAAAAAAATTAAAAAAAAACCACCAACAACCTCAACCACTAAAAACATTCTTGAAAGTGGGAAGGACCAGATGTCTGAAAGATGTAAAATAGCATAGATTTTCAAGACAGTTCAAATTTATGTTCCTGTGCTGTGAAAATTCCATCGTAGATTCTCTTGGTTTTAATAAGTTAGAAGAATTCTTTGCGATCAGATAATTTTAGGCCTGTTTTCCATCAATACCAAGTCTTCTTTGATTAAGGACAAGTCATAGATTCCTATCAAATCTTTCTGAGCAACAGTAGGATGAGTGCTAACTTTGTTTCACAACTGACCACAGAGCCAAGGAGAAATATCTACTATTCCATGACATTCATAGTTGGCTACCATATATGCAGTGTTATAAAGAAGTATAACTATTGGACTATGAGTAATAATGCTAACCCCAAATGGAAACCTTTTCTTAATTTTTGGCTAAAGGACTAATAGTAACAAACACGAATATGTGTGGACCCAAATTTGCCACTCAGTTCTATGCAGTGGATGATCATGTATGGCCACAATTCACTAAATAGAATAAAATTTGCAAAGGAATAATAAAATTTTATTACCTAGATTGATTGTATGATATTGTTACCTCCAACCTCTGCCAAAGGTACACTCTCTACCATATCCTGTTGAGCTGCAGTGCCAGAGGAGAGTCAGGGACACAGCATCCTGTTTGATCAGGGACAAGGTCACCCAGCCAGGCTTCAAAGGTGCCATTGTTTCACCACTCCTTATAAATCCAGTTGCATTGTTTTCCTGAGCTCACATTTGACAACTCTAGAGCTTCCTTCAAGATGCTGGTGGTCCTACTAACGCTGGTTGTGCTGGTTCTGAGCTCAGCTCAGAAATCAAATCGAGGTATGCAAATATGTTTATGAGGACTGTGATTCTTCATATGGTAGAGGTGATCACACAAACAGAAGTGAGGCAAGAGACTTAACAAAAATAAAAACAAAATAGGAATGAAGAGTTCTTAGGTCAATGTAGAGATCACTTGAGTTCTTATTCTATCCTAAGAACCTGCAGGCCATTAACATACAATTGAAACTATGGAAATTTAACATATTAAATTTTTTAATTGGAGGAATAAAAAAATTTAATTTGCTCTTATAGACACAATTCTCTGGGCTGAGAAAAAACTACTGGAGTCTGGGGAAATTTTGTTGGGGAATTAACTTATGAAATTTTGGTGGGTTCTTTTCTGTGGGAACATTCTATGTAAGTTCTTTTCTCTAAAGCTAAAAAGTCTCGTAACACATGGCAAGCCACAATGGCCCATACTATCCATCTTTAGATTTAAAGTAACTCATCTGGTTAGTATATTGGTGAATAGTGGGGTTAGAAATTGATGGCATGTTAGAGAAAAGGACAATGTGATAAAGTCTTTTAAATAACTGGTATTTGCATCTCATCACTCATGCTTGCTTACTCTATACCCACACAGAATTTGTGGTTTCCAGCCAAAGAGAGAGACTACCCTCTTACCAGCAAGTCCTTGTTCCTTGGAAGAAACAGGAATATCAATCTCAGCAGGATCAATGGTCCCAACAAAGAATTCAGCAGTCACAGCAGGAGAGGCAATATCTGAAGGAGAGAAAGCAGAAGGCAGAGAAGCTACTAGCACAGAGGCCACAGCAGGTACCACTAGAGCAGTAAAGACAGCAGATAAAACATGGAAACTGGCAACAAGGAAGAACCTAGGGATCTTCTCAAGGCCAGTTTCACTGGTAACCAAGAAGGCAATGTCAGTTTTGAGTTCTTTTGTTTTTTTCTTTCTTTATGTGAGACTCTTAAATTTCAGTGTTTTTAGAAAAAAATTAACTTACAATTTCTTAAACTTTAAACATGTTGAAAGTTCATGGAGATGATCACATTTCATTTAATATTCAGATATTCTGTGGCAGAGGTAATCTGTTGTTTAAAACCTCTGCAAGGTAATTCTTAATTTAAGAAGTGTTGTGCCCAAATTTCATTTTGGATCATGATACTCTGTCTTATATTGTTTTGTGCACAAAGATTAATGTTATTTCTAAGAGAAAGAGGAGTGTTCTCTCTAAGGTACTCTTCCTCCATGCTGATAACCAACAGCTACTCATTGTACATTTCTACCTTATCACTCTATACATAGTATGGTTTCACAGCATGGATAAATTGATAAGCCTTGTCTAGATTTTGTTTTCATTTTATTTAATCTTTTTACAGTCCAGATTTTATCTTCATCCCAGTATGCCCTCTGACTCCTCCACTTCTCATACCTCCTCCTGCCCTATCTCCATGAGGATGTCCCTACCCCCAGCCCCTACCTCACCAGACCTCCACATTCCCAGGGGCCTCTAATCTCTTGAGGATTAGGTGTATCTTCTCTGACTGAGTTCAGACCTGGTAGTCCTCTGCTGTACATGTGTTGGGAGCCTCATATCAGCTGGTATATGCTCCCTAGTTGGTGGTATAGTGTCTTAGAGATCTCTAGGGTCCAGGTTAGTTGAGACTATTGGTCTTCCTATAGGATTGCCCTCCTCTTCAGCTTCTTCCAGCTTTTTCATAATTTAACCACAAGGTTCAGCAGCTTCATTGGTTGGGTATAAATATCTTCATCTGACTCTTTCAAGAGCTTGTTGAGTCTTTTGTAGGGCAGTCATGATAGGCCCCTTTTTGTGAGCACACCATAGCCACAGTAGTAGTGTTAAACCTCGGCACCATCCATTTAGCTGTATCCCAATTTAAGCAAGTCATTGGACCTCCTTTTCCTCAGTTTCTTCTCTAGCTTTGTCCCTGCAGTTCTTTCAGACAGGAACAATTCTAGGTTAGAGTATTTTTGCCCATGGCAACCCCATCCTTCAACTGATGCTCTGTCTTTCAGCTGGAGTTGGATTCTACAAGTTCACTACTCTAGGGCATTTCATCTATGGTCTCTCCCTTTGAGTCCTGAGACTCTCTCAGTTCCCAGGTCTCTGGTACATTCTGGAGGGTCTCTACACCTCCTACCTCCAAATTTGCCTATTTCCATTTTTTCTGCTGATCCTCAGGGTTTCACAGCCTGTTACCCCACCCAATCTCTGATCATGTTCCCCTCTTCCCTTTCCTGTCCCCTTTCCTACCCAGGTCTATTGCTACCCCCACTCCCCGTCCTGTGATTGCTTTCTTCTCCCTCCCAAGTAGGACTGAGGCATCCTTACTTGGGCCCTTCAGCTTGTTAACCTTTTTGAGATCTGTGGATAGTATCCTGGGTATTCTGTACCTTTTTTTTTTTTTTTTTTTTTTTTGGCTAATATTCACTTATTAGTGAGAACATACCATGCATGTCCTTTTGGGTCTGAGTTACCTAACTTAGGATGATATTTTTTAGTTCCATTTGTTTGCCTGAAAAACTCACGATATCCTTGTTCTTAATAGCTGAATAGTCTTTCATTATGGAAATGAACCACATTTTTTGTATGCATTCATCTCTTGTGGGACACCTGGGATGTTTCCAGGTCTGGCTATTACAAACAAAATCACTATGAATGTAGTGGAACATGTGCCCCTGTGGCATGGTGGGACATCTTTTAGGTATATGTTCAAGGGTGGTATGGCTGGATCTTCAGGTATATCTATTTCCAATTTTCTGAGGAATTCCCAGATTGATGTCTAGACTCGTTGTTCCAGTTTGGAATTCCACCAGTAATAGAGGAGTGTTCTTCTTTCTCCACATCCTCACCAAAATGTGCTGTCATCTGAAGTTTTGATCTAAACCATTCTGATTGGTTAAGGTGGAATCTCAGGGTTATTATTATTATTATTATTATT
>NW_021604792.1:9392167-9397750 GCF_004785775.1 Grammomys surdaster
TTATTATTATTATTATTATTATTTCCCTGATGACTAAGGTGGTTACCTTCTTGAGTTTATATATGTTTTGGATATTAGCCTTCTATCAGATGTGGGATTAGTGAAGATTTTTCCCCAATCTGTAGGTTGCCAGTTTGCCCTATTGACTATGTCCTTTGCCTTCCAGAAGCTTTCTAGTTTCATGAGGTCCCATTTATCAATTCTTAATCTTAGATCCTGATCCACTGGAAATTTCCACTGTTTAGGAAATTTCTCTCTGTGCCAAGAAGTTCAAGGCTCTTTCCCACTTTCTCTTCTATTAGCTTCAGTGTCTCTGGTTTTATGTTGAGGTCCTTGATCCATTTGGACTTGAGCTTTGTGCAAGGAGATAAGAATGGATCTATTTTCATTTCTCTATGTACAGACAGCTAGTTAGACCAGCACCTCTCATTAAAGATACTTTTTTCCCACTGTATTTTTTGGCTGCTTTATCAAAGATCACTTGTGCATAAGTGTGTGGTTTTATTTCTGGGTCTTCAACTCTGCTTGTATATGTGCACGAGTTTGACTGTGGGCATATGTGTTCCATGCCTTGAGTTTGGAGTTAGGACAACATCAGATGTCTGTCCTCATATCCCATTTTACTTGAGAGAGTCATTTGGTTTCTTGATACTATTGTGAGATTCTGTGAGACTCTTCTTCCTGTGTCTCCCATCTCATCATTAAGACCACTAGGAATATAGATGTTCTTGGTAGTGCCTAATAATCATCTAAATGTAAATATGTAAATATTAAAGCATACTATAGCCTTCTGTTTTTTTCCCAAGAGCTACTATCATTAGATCATTTGGAAAAAATCTTTCAAACTTTTTAAACAAATATAATTATTTTTCATTAGTAATATATTTATATTGAGATCTATTATGTTATATATGTATGGAATAATGTAATTCTTGAGAAATTTACATGTAAGTTTAAAGAGGTATAGACATGTATTCACGTTGTTTGCTCTTGTTTTTAACATTGCTTTCTTTGGTTTGGTTTTGATTTGATTTGTCTTACTTTATAAGGTTTTAAAATTTTATGTGTTATAGCACTCCTCTCCTGTTTAACCTTGTGGCCTGAAATCCAGGATAGCTTCTGTGTTTTACTACTAAAGAATATATTTCACATACCTACTTAGTAAATTCAGCCTAGGATACTTTGAATCACAATCATAAGACATTCAGCCTAAAACAACTATTCCTTCTTCATCTTATATGTATGAGTTGAGAGCAGATTATATGTCTGGTACAAAGCTAAAGTGAGCAGAAATGAATCAGAGCATTAAGACAGGAAACAATCAAGAAGAAAAGATGGGTTGTCATCTAATTCATTCACCAGCAAAAACATTAGAAAATGCTTTATCATATTTCCCTATAATCTCTCTTCTCTGTTTCTTTCAGAAAGTAAATGAAAAGATAATGAGCTAAGAAGACAATGTCCTTAGAAGATTATGACATAGGAGCTATGTAGTTATACCTTTATCTTCACTCTATCAATAAAATATCGAGCATGCGACTTCTGACTGCTGCCTCTCTCTTGGGGTAGGGGTGAATCTGGAATTTTAAGGCCTTGGACACAGTATAAGGACTCTATCTCCAGCTTCCTGTTCATGCTTTATGTTAACAGGCCAGCTGCTACGTGAAAAAAAATTAGCAAACAAAATATTTAAAAAAAGAAAATGTTTTGTAAATTTTTAACTGATTTATTTAACAAAAGTAAAAAGTGTTAATTAAAAACTGAGAAAATTTTAGAAGCAGAGACTTTTTAAAATTTTCAAAATAGTTTATGACATTTCCTCAAGATGTTCATGAGTTTCATCCACAGGATTTTTAAGATTCCACTATAGTCTTTTCTTCTTTCTTCATGTTTGCAAAATTGTCTCTATTATACAACAACCACTTCTAATATCCAAGAATATCATAAGAAATGACATATTAACAGCAAAGGTTTGAAGAAGGTTTTTCTATCACTTGGCAGCAAGCTGAGGAAACTATAAATAAATGTCCTACTTGTTCTTTGTATAACTATTACCTGCAAGAAATAACCCTAAAAGTACCCAAAGAAATAGAATTTGGTATATGGTTATGTTTCATATTGTTGCATTTGGAAGATTGAAGTATGTGCACCATTCCATAGATACATATTCATGATTTCAATAGGCAACTGCTACTTTAAGTTCTGAAAAAGCTGATTCTGCAATTATACACTTATTAGAAGTTATGCCTAGATATAAATTCTTGCTTAGGCTGCGAGGCTAAGCACTGCAAGGGAGTATAAATAAAAGATAAAAGTATCTATCTGGGTTCCCTGATGGAGAAGCCTGACTGCCTAGGGGTTGATGTCAAAAGTATCCCCTCTCCAGGAAACAGACATCGGGAGGGGTATGGCCCTCATGCATCACTGGACAACGACAGGGGGACTGGAGCCATTACAAGGTCCCCTTCAAATACTGGAGGTCAGGCCTCTATCCCCACCTTTCCAAGTTTAGAACTGCCACAGCCCTTCTATACTTAGAGAAGGGAGGAGATGTCAGGGGCAGCCCTGCTTACACACTGAAGTCCTAAAATCAGCCATAGGCCTAAAATTAGCAATAGGCCTGTCATACATGTATACTAACACCAAGTCTTGGGTCTCAGTGGAAAAACATTGAAACAGCTGGCTATAAGCTAATGGAAACAGGCAGGTTTTGTGGAAATTTACAAGCCTGAGTAGTCATAGACCTTGTCAATAGGTAGCCTTGGCAGACAATGCCAACTTAGATAAGGACAAGCGAGTCATAGGCAGAGTCATAGTGACTTGTCCCCTGAACCTTCTTCACCCAGCCGATACCCACTTCTGAAGATATCTGTATTCCCCCTGAACACCCACACTCCAGAGTCATCCCCTTCCCCACATCCTGCCTTTCTGTGTTTATAACCCCTGTGTGAATGAATTACGATTTGAGAAAAAACAAATAATAATAAAAAAGAACACTAAGAAAGTGAAAAAAAAAAAGAAGAAGTTATGCCTATTATGGGGATACCTGTTCAAGTTAAGACAGACAATGCTTCAGCATAGGTCTTTAGTAAAATGAGACAGTTTTGTTAAATATTATAACATAAAGCACACTACAGGTATATCACAAAATCCTACGGGATAAGCTCTTATAAGAAGATCTAATGAACTTCAAAAGATATTCTTAGTAAACAGAAAGGGGTAATAAATACCCACAGAGGTAGATTACATAGTGCTTTATTAACTTTAATTTTAAATGCTAATGATAAAACAACAATAGCTGAGGAGAGTCATTGGATAGAGAAAAAAACTGAACAATAAAAACAACCTGTATATTTTAAATATAGGTTGATCTCAGAATTGAAACCTGGATACATGTTATATTGGAGAAGAAATTTTTGTCTTTGTTTTCACAGAAGAAAATCTGTGAATACCAACAAAATTGAAACAGACTATATTAAGACAAAAGAGATCTCTTGAATAAGGAGAGTCAAAAATTCATCAGACAGCTTGGTCATTCAGTCCAAACTTCCTTATAAAGACTAGCAAATGTCTTTCATTGATCAGAGATGCAAAATTAAAAAAATAACATTTTAATGATAATTTAATAAAGGCATATTTACCTTACTGGCATGAAATGAAAAATGAGTTTTCTTAAACCATGTGTCTTAATTACATGTTTAAATGTTAGACTGTATATTGCCATGAGGTCAATATGTACCCCTCTTGGATTTCAGAGTTTATGTTTTCTTCTTAAATAAAAAGGAGATTTTTAAAGTTCTGTATTAAAAACACAGTTAAGACATTTTAAATGTTTTAAATGACTTGCTTTCTTAATCTCTAAGAGTTGGAATGATTTGGAACTATGATAAATATTTGATCAAGGTGCTAATAGCTCATGTTTTTATTCCCAGCAGAGATAGGGAGAGTTAGGGTTTTTTGTTTGTTTGTTTGGTTGGTTGCTTGGCTTTTTTTTTTAATTCTAGAGTTACAGAGAAAAGGGGGGTGATGGTGCATGTCTTTAACATAACTACCCAGGGACAGAACTCAGATACAGCTCCTAATTCATATGTTTGCACATGGAAGAAATTATAAACCATATTTTACAAATTATTATATAAACCCTCTACAGAGTCTCTAAAAAAGCAGCCAATTTCTGATGAGGATAAGAACAAAGAGCAGCCTTTGTGACTGCCAGTAAGCTCATCTCTGACCAATGACCAATGATCAATGATCAATGACATCTTAATTATGGATATCATATTCATTGATGAATTAGCAACTGGGGACTCTTTATAAAGGAAAAACTTGTCCACCAGCATTTACTTGTAGGCTTCAATCACAAATGCTTTCCAAATATGAAGAATAAATATCCTCTCTTTGAGATATGAATCTGAACATTTAATGAGTCATGGAGAATGTTTAACTCAACCATTGCAAGGCACATTACGGTCATAAGGGTGCTCCTTATAATGATGAATTGGATCTGTTTAAAGGCAGAGTCTTTTACAGGCTTAGCCATGGAAGGAAAGGTATTACAGTGGAACTGGTACTTATCTGAATTCCTAAGTGATCAGGATGTTGTAGCAAAGGAGTCTGTGCACTCAGCTGACTATAATCCCATCTCTAACCTACTCATTCCTCTCCTCAGAAGCAGCACCCATAGAACTGTGAGGATCAAGTAAATGGTTACAATACTTGGTTCATGCATGGTTTACTGAGGTTTCATCAAGCACTGATAAAACCAAAACTAATAGAAAGTAGCAACCTATAGACCATGGAATGGAATGGCCAATACTGAGGAAGGAACCATAAAAATCATTATAGTACTATTGGATATAAGCTACCTTGTTTGGCCTCAGTGGGAGAGGATGCCCCTAGTCCTGCAGAGACTTGATACACAAGGGTGCAGGAGAAACACAGGGGGTACTCACACTCTGAGTGGAGGAGGCAGGCGAGGCAGGATACAAAGAGGGACTAGAAAAGGGGGCACCGATTGTGATGTAAAATAAATAAATAAATAAATAAATAAAATGACATGGACAAACAACTAGGACAACAAAAGAAAAATATTCTCTCCAATTCAAGGTATAAACAATGGTATAGGTATTTTTTCTTCAAAATAGAATATCATTAACTGGTAGGTAAATGGAAAAAAATATCTGGTCATGCATGATTGGAAATGGCAGAACCTAGCTAAACTTAGCAAAGACATCAAATTTTATGTAGCTCTTATATGCAAGACAGACAAAATGTCTGAAATAATGAAAGGGTACACAAATTGTCATTGTGTCTAATTAAGACGAGAATATTAAAATTTGCTAGGGAAAATAATCACAATGAATCAGGAATAATGATAGATTATAAATTAAAAAAAAACTTGAACATTTAATAAATTAAAAAAAAAACTTGAACATTTACTTCTAACACTACGAAATAAGGGGGAACGGAGAATCAAATTAAACCAGGACAATTCTATGAGGTAAAACTATTGTAAGAAATCCATAGCCAGGTGGACATCAGACCTTTAATTCCAGCTCTTGGGAGGAACAGGCCTTTAATCCT
>NW_021604792.1:9397760-9432053 GCF_004785775.1 Grammomys surdaster
TTGCTGACAGGAGCCTGATATAGCTGTCCCCTGAGAGGCTCTGCCAGAGAATGGTCAATACAGATGTGAATGTTTGCAGCCAACTATTGGATTGATCATCACTGGGTCTCCAATGGAGGAGTTAGAGGAAGGACTGAAGAATTAGAAGTTGTTTGCATCTCCATAAGAAGAACAACAATATCAACCAACCAGACTTCCCAGAGCTCCCAGGGAATAAACCACCAACCAAAAAATACACATGGAGAGACCCATGTCTCCAGCTGCATATGTAGCAGAGGATGGCCTTATCTTACATCAATGGCAAGGGAGGCTCTTGGTCCTGTGAAGCATAGGGGAATGCTAGGGCAGTGATGTGGAAGTGGGTGGGTACAGGAGCACCTTCATAGAAACAGGGAGGATGGGGGGTGTGATATTTGCGGAGGGGAAACTAGGAAGGGGGGATAACATTTGAAATGTAAATAAATGAAATAACTGATAAAAAAAGACAAAAATAAAAAAGATTAGGATCACACTTGAGACTTCCAATTGTGGATTATACTTCATTCTAGATATAGTCAAGTTAGCAACCTGTAATAGCCACAAAAATTGCCTCTTGGTCTCCTGACATTTACAATCTTTCCATCCTATCTTGCACAGTATTTTCTGAACCTAATTTGTAACAGCTGTGCTGTAAATATAACAACTGAGGCTGGGCACTCTAAATTCACTTATTCTCTACAATTGAAAAGCTGTGAAGTTTTGTAATATCCTCTAATCTGTTGCAAAATAATCTTCTTTGATGAGGGGTTTTTAAAAACAGCTTCAGTGAGTTCATGAGAGCAAGGACAGTAGTATACAGAAGACACTAAGTTTTCTTAGATGGAATGTTTTTTAAAACAAGTTCTTTTTATGTAGTCCTGGTTGTCCTGGAGCTCATTCTTTTTTTTATTGGATGTTTTATTTACATTTCATATGTTATCCCCTTACACCATCCCCCACCCACCCAGGAACCCCCTTTCCCTTCACCCCTCCTCCTGCTTCTCTGCAGATGTACCCCTACCTACCAACCCCCCTGACTCCCACCTCCCCACCCTCAAATTCCCACCCCCTGGGGCATCCAGCCTTCATGAGACCAAGGATCTCTTCTCCCGCCTATGCCCAGCAGGGGCCTCTACCATTACATATACAGCTGAAGCCATGGATCCCTCCCTAAATGCTCCCAGGCTGGTGGTTTAGACCCTGGGAGCTCTGGTTGGTTGATATTGTTGCTCTCCTCATGGGGCCACAAACCCTTTCAGATCCAACAGTCTTCACTCTAACTCCTCCATTGGGAACCCCATGATCAGTTCAATGGCTAGCTGTGAACATCTGCCTCTGAATATGTAAGACTCTTGCAGACCTCTGAGGAGACATCTATATCAGGCTCTTATCAGCATGTACTTACTGCCTTCCACATCAGCCTTTAGTGACTGCACATGGGATGGATACTCAGGTGGATTGATCTTCAGACAGCCTTCTTCAGTTTCTGTCCCTCACTTTGTCTCCATATTTGCTCCCTTGAGTATTTTGTTGCTCCTTCTAAGAAGGACCTTAGCACCTCTACTTGGTCTTCTTTATGAGCTTCATGTGACCTGTGAGTTGAATCTTCGGTACTTCAAGGTCCTGGGCTAATATCCAATAATCAGTGAGTGAACACCATGTGTGTTCTTTTGTGATTGCCTTACCTTGCTCAGGATGATATTTTCTTTCTTTCTTTTTTTAATGCAAACAGGATTAACTTATTAATTAAAAAAAACATTTTTTTTCTTTTGGTTTTTCAAGGTTTCCCCGTGCAGCCTTGGCTGTTCTGGAACTCACTCTGTAGACCAAGCTGACCTTGAACTAGGAGACCTGCCTGCCTCTGACTCCTGAGTGCTGGGTTTAAAGGTGTGTGAGAATATTACCCAGCTCATGCCAAATCTTTTTTTTTTTTCTTTTTCTTTATTTTTTTTATTGGATGTTTTATTTATATTTCATATGTTATTCACTTACCCCACCCCCCACCCAGCCAGGAACCCCCTATTCTCTCACCCCCCTCCTTCTTCTCTGCAGATGTAACCCCTACATGCCCTCACACTCCAACATCCCAACCCTCAAATTCCCACCCCCTGGGGCATCCAGCCTTCATGAGGTCAAGGATCTCTTCTTCCACCTATGCCCAGCAGGGCCCTCCACTCTTATGTATTCAGCTGAACCCAAGGATCCCTCCTTAAGTACTCCCAGGATGGTGGTTTAGACCCTGGGAGCTGTGGTTGGTTGG
Organism: Grammomys surdaster; assembly: GCF_004785775.1. Lineage (NCBI taxonomy): Eukaryota > Metazoa > Chordata > Mammalia > Rodentia > Muridae > Grammomys > Grammomys surdaster. The sequence continues at coordinate 9,400,039 of NW_021604792.1, forward strand.
TATTGTTGCTCTCCTCATGGTGCCACAAACCCATTCAGCTCCAATGGCCTTCAATCTAACTCCTCCATTGAGAACCCCATTATCAGTTCAATGGCTAGTTGTGAGCTTCTGCCTCTGAATATGTCAGACTCTTACAGACCTCTGAGGAGACATCCATAGGTAGTGTCTGTCTTTGTCACTGAGGTACGTTTCTTGTATACAGCAGAATTCTGGGTCTGTTTGTGTATCCAGTCTGATAGTCTGCGTCTTTTTATTGGGGAATTGAGACCATTGATGTTAAGAGATATTAAGGAAAAGTGATTGTGGCTTCCTGTTATTTTTGTTATTAGAGGTAGAATTATGTTTGTATAGTTATCTTCTTTTGGGGTTGTTGGAAGATTACTTCCTTGCTTTTTCTAGGTTGTCGTTTTCCTCCTTGTGTTGGTGTTTTCCATCAATTATCATTTGAAGTGCTCGGTTTGTGGTAAGATACTGTGCAAATTTGGCTTTGTCATGGAATATCTTGGTTTCACCATCTATAGTGATTGAGAGTTTTGTTGGGTATAGTAATCTGGGCTGGCAATTGTGTTCTCTTAGGGTCTGTATGATGTCAGTCCAGGCTCTTCTGGCTTTTATAGTCTCTGGAGAGAAGTCTGGTGTAATTCTTATAGGTCTGCCTTTATATGTTACTTGACCTTTTTCCCTTACTGCTTTTAGTATTTTTTCTTTGTTTTGTGCATCTGATATTTTGATTATTATGTGACGGGAGGTATTTCTTTTCTTGTCTAGTCTATTTGGTGTTCTATAGGCTTCTTGTATGTTTATGGGAATCTTGTTCTTTAGGTTAGGGATGTTTTCCTCAATAATTTTGTTGAAGATATTTACTGGCCCTTAAGTTGGGAGTCTTCATTCTCATCTATACCTATTAGATTTAGGTTTGGTCTTCTCATTGTGTCCTGTATTTCCTGGATGTTTTGAGTTAGGATTTTATTGCATTTTGCATTTTCTTTGACAACTGTCTCAATATTTTCCACCGTATCTTCTGCATTTGAGATTCTCTCTTCTAACTCTTGTATTAGGTTGGTGATGCTTGCATCTATGACTCCTGATCTCATTCTTAGGTTTTCTATCTCCATGGTTGTCTCCCTTTGAGCTTTCTTTATTGTTTCTATTTCCATTTTCAGATCCTGAATGTTTTTGTTTAATTCCTTCTTTGTGTATTCTTGCATTTCTTTAAGGGATTTCTGTGATTCCTCTTTAAGGGCTTCTACCTGTTTACTTGTACTCTCCTGTATTTCTTTAAGGGAGTTACTTATGTCCATCTTACAATCCTCTATCATCATGAGAAGTGATTTTAATTCTGAATCCTGCTTTTCCGGTGTGATGGGGTGTCCAGGGCTTGCTATATTGAGAGAACTGGGTACTGATGATGCCAAGTAGTTTTGGTTTCTGTTGCTTATGTTCTTGTGCTTGCCTTTTGCCATCTGGTTGACCCTATTGTTACCTCCCCTCACTGTGTAAGACTGGAGTCTGAATTTCCAGTTATCTTGCTTGTGGCAGAGCTCCTCATAGTCCAGATATCTCTGTGGTCTTATGATCCTAATCTCCTGGGTGGAAGAACTCCTGCGTCTCAGGCCCCCTCTTGGATCTGGTAATCCTTCTGCTCTGGGTGCAGTGGTTCCTCTAGGATGGCTCAGGATACGATGCCTCCCAAGTGCAAACCACCTTGGTGTCTGCTGCTCTGAGTGCAGTGGCTCCTTGGCTGCTCTGAGTGCAGTGGCTCCTCTAGGATGGCTCAGGATTCAGTACCTCCACAGGAGCAGACCAACTCTCTGTTGGCTGCTCTGAGTGCAGTGGCTCCTCTAGGATGGCTTGGGATTCAGTATCTCCACAGGAGCAGACTAACTCTGTGTCTTCCCCAGCCCAAAGGACCAGGCAGGGGCAGAAGGGAAGTGGAATTCTGGAGGGGCGGGGTTTGGGTAGCTGGTGTGTCCTGAGTGTCCCTGGCTTTCAGATGTATCTCTGGGGCTTAGGGAGTGAGATGGGATTCTTACTGGCTGCTCTGAGTGCAGTGGCTCCTCTAGGATGGCTCAGCATTCAGTATCTCCAAAGGAGCAGACCAACTCTGTGTCTGCCCCAGCCCCAGCTCATTCTTTAGACCAGGCTGGCTTCAGACACAGAAAGGTCTCCCTTCGTCTACCTCTCTAAGTGGTGAGATTAAAGGTGTTCACCAACACAGCCAACAAGACATTGGCTTCTCCGGGTCCTACCCAATCTCTGGCTCTAACATTCTTTCTACCTTTACTTCCATGACATTTACTAAGCCTTGGAGATAGTGATTCAGATGTCTTGTTTAGAACTAAGGAATCCATAAATTCTTACATTCAATTATTTGACCAGTTGTGAATCTATATTACCTGACACCCTCTCCAAAATGAAGCTTGTCTGATGAAGACCTAAAGAAGCACTAATCTATGGGTACAGAAATAAGTATTGAAAGGAAGTTTGGCACTTTTGTCCCTTTAACAAATAATAGTACTCTAGGGACTGTGTTCTCTTCAGACATGGGCTTGGCCCCATTTACAGAAACAGGCATTTGTTCCTTCTTCTGGTTCAGGAATGGGTGTTGATTCTCCAGGAACCTTATCCTGTGGCATCTTTTCTAAGGCCAGTATGCAATTCTATACCATAAGCATATCTAAAGTTTATTTGTTCTTATTTCACAGGAACAGGTCTCTCTTCTGAGTCTCTAAAGAGGCCCAGTCTCTGGGGCTTGCCTGCATGGAACAGAAGAGGCTTGCTTGGAAGGACCATAAGAGACTTGCTTGTATGGACTGGAACACTTGCATACATGGATGGCTGTAGTCTTTGTCCCTGATTATCTAACAGGTTACAGTGCAAATGCACAATCATTCTCCTGGACTCATGCTCATGTACATATTTTGCCACTTGGAATACTAAATCTATTCCTCTAGAAAAAGGAGTTCTCATGAGAATAAAAAGAGAAAGAATGATGATGATGTGATGAAGGATGATGGCTGATGTGGTCCTATGAAAATCTGGTGCCATCCCTGTTATACTCAGGAGACACTTTTACAGCAATCCTCTCAGCATTCTGGGTATTATACTCTTTCTGCCTCTCTTCTGTGATGTTCCCACAACCATAGGTGTAGTGTTTGTGCTTCTAATGTACTGCCTGTTGAACACACTCCATAGTCACTTATACTCTGCATTTTCAGTATTTGAGTTTGTGATATAAGAGTCTTCATTAGCTGCAAAAGGATGCTACTTTAGTTAGAATGAATACTGTGTGGTTATAGAATGTGTAGAAGGCAGTTTTATCTATATCAATTTAGCAAAGTGGTAGTAGTTGATTTTCATCTATGGTTTATGATTTCTCCAGCCACTAGTTCTTGGCTACATTTACAGCACTAAGCACAAATTTCCTCCTGGTCTTCCTCCTCTTCAGGGGGCCATATGTACAATCAGAAATCTCTAGAAATACCCAGAATATGAGAGCCATGATTACACCATTGTGTGTATCCTGGAGGGCTGCTAGTGGTCATAATTCACAGGATTTAAAACTAAGTAGGACAGTTGATAACTTTTGGAACCTCACAGCTTACATTAACACCTTCTATGTGAGATCTAGCCATCAGCTAAGAGGTTTCCTTTTCAGTATCATTTCACCTCCCAAAGTTCTGTAAACAAAGTGTGTTCTTATTTCTGCAAGCACATCTTCACTGAAGAATATCTAAAACAAATTACTGTAAAGAAAAGAAGCACAAAGAAGAAAACAAACACAAGCCCTGCTTTGTTTAGTATGTCTCTTGGTGGAGCTTAGTTGGATATAACTTGACCTTGGAGAAGCCAAACAGATTTTTCACTCTGTGAAGTAGCAATGTGTGAAAATGGAAAACGTGAAAAGTAGAATCAGAAGACATTATAAAATACACAGAAATCCTTAGAGTTATAATAAGCTTCAATGCACTACAGCTTGGTAGATTTCAACATTTTAAGGTATTTTGATTGTTTCTGTGTTCAAACCACCAAGATGTTACTCATTATATGTTCCATCTGGGTGGCATATGTCCCAACAGACCTGCTTCAGGGGAAGCAGAAATGCTTTTAACTCTTATTGATCTCCACCTTAGGAGTGGTAAGACTTTAAAGTAAATAATGCTACTAGGATGAGAGAAAAGGAATGATGATAATAGATAAATTATTTGTGAGCTTAAACTTTGTATGATTTCAGTAGATTTATTCGTCAGTTAAAATGATATTACTTAACAATAGAAAACATTGCTCAAGAAAATATACTGGTTAAAATAGAACAAAATCTTTTGGAAGACTGATTTTACAAAACAGAAACAACCTATAGATTTGGAAACTAAGATGCTGTATTTCATATACTCAGTGTCTTATGCTTTGTTTTCCTAAGTTAAATCCTTAAGCATATAAGTATACCTTCGTAAAGTTGACATACATAAGGATTTCAATAGTTTATAGCTTTATGGGTTTGCCCTTGATATTTTATAATTTGAGCATTGCTTCATGGTGAGCTATGACTTTGTAACTCATATGGTTTTTAAAAATTTATTTTATTTTATGCATAGAACTAATTGCCTGAAAGTACGTGTGAGCATCCCATGAGTACATTTTCTGTAGAAGCCAGAAAATGGCACCATATTTTCTGAGGCTGGAATTACAGGCAGTTGTGTACTGCTGTGTGGATACTGGGAACCAAACCTGTATCCTCTGTAAGAGTAGCAAGTGTTCTTAGCTGTCTTCAAAACTGTAATTCAACAGGGTATTAACCTTCTGATACCTTCAACATCTTCCTAATATGAGGCCCAAATTAAGTATTACTGCACTCAAGATTGTATTGAGAAATGCTTTAAGACTTTGGAATATCATTGGAATTTCTTTCTCTGTCAAAAAATAATAAAATAGCTATATTATTTGTGATGCCCAATTTATGCAAGTAGAAGAAACACAGTTCAGACATCTCTGATATAGAGCAATATTCAGAAATAAAGGGATGTCCAGATGTATGTTTCCTAAGAGCCTAGTCTGCCACCATTACCATATTATCACTGGTAGTTATTTTCAATTTTACTGACAGTAATGGGCAAGCAAAAAATTGTAGGCTTCAAAATCATTTCAGAAGGACTTCAAATATTTTATCATTAAAAAATCTTTCATATTATCTCCTTTATGGAATCCATGTAGGTTTAATAAAAAAAATGGTGGCTATATATTATGTGATCATTATGTGAACATATATGGGAAAATAATACAGTGGATAATAGAAAAGTGATATACAAAAACACATTAAAAACACCAGAAAATGTAATAAATTATTTTGAAAATATTAAGATTGCCAGTTCCTAAAACTTCTTCATAATTAATTTGTAGTTTTGTTTGTCTAAATATATGAGAATATCAGTTAAAGGTAATATATGTGTATAGGTAGAAAATATGCATAAAATATGTATATTACAAATGTATATATTATACATACATATATGTAATTTGTATATACAAATTGTATTTGTCTTAAAGGATAAGCAAATGTGGGTACAATGGCAACTAGATTATGGATATGGGAAGGTTGAAAGGTAGAAGCATCAAAGACTTATGGTCCTAGGTGGTCATAAATTGTGTCTAAGGTACACAAATTGGAGACAAAATCACAAATATAGTTAGAGATGGAGTCATAAATGATCTGTTTGTGATTTTATTGGTATTATGAATATAAACTCTTCAGTTTTGCCAGTTGCAAAATATGGCAAGACTATCATTATCTTCTAACGAAAACACAAAAGAAAGTTAAAGGAAAAGCATGGTAGATGAAGTTTCTCCTCCCTTTATGGGATCTGTAAAAAATGTAGATACAAGTCCATGTCTTTTTGAATTTCTCTACTCTTGTCACATTTCTATTTTGTCCTGTACATTCTTGCCATGAACTGCTAGGGATATGCTAGAGGAATGACATATGGTTTTAGAACTCATGGAATGCTGCCTACCAATTAGCACAGCTATTATGGATGTGCCTTAGTTGAGGCATGACCCTGAAAATTAAGTGTCCTGAGAATGTCATTCTTTTATAAAGTTCTTCTCTTTCTGTTGCTTTCATGTTTCTCTTAATCTAAGAATTGTATGAAAGCTCTAAAGTGATTTCCACTCCCCTCACTGAGCAATATCTCTACAACTCACAATGATAGTGCTTGTTCTCTTTCAGGTATTTCTGCTCCAGATGATAAATGATTCAATTACCACCCTAGGAAAGAATTAGTGATGTAGATTGTCAGGTTTGACCACCAACCTTAAAAAACATTTGGAAAGATAAAATTGTTAGTGGAGCTAGATTAAGATGTTTTTCTACTGACTCTGATATAGAAAATATTAGAAAACAATTTGAAGTTTGCAAAGTACAGTCTTATTAGTTAAGTTAGGGGTATTTTATCGTCATGGAACAAGAGTAATGGCAGCACTGGTTGACCTGACTCTCACTGAGGATGGACTAGTGATGACTGATTTCTGATATATATTGTTGTCCACAAGCTTCTGGTATGATTGAATAATAATTGTTGATGAATAGATATGCACCCTGATGGTTTAAAGTAGACATAGCTGGTTTTTATATAAAAATTCAGATTTGTGATTCTTTTCAGATTCTTATAAGATTCCATTTAAAGTTAATTTATAAAATTCCTGTCTTTGTAACTTCAAATTGTTGCCTGTCAGTAAGAGAAACTGGCTTATAAAAATTCCTTGCTTGCACACGTTTTGCTGATCTATTACAAGATTGCTTAGTTGCAAATACACATGGGTTCCTGCAAACAATTTGATTTCTTTACCTGTAGTACATGATTTTATTACTTGTAAAGGTATTGGAGAATGATGACATGTAATTTTAAGAATTAACTTAACACCTTGTTTTCAAATCTTTTTCTTATATTGGAGCACATACTAAGGTGAGTGCACACTAAAAATGCAAATAACATTTAACAATTTTACAATATGGTCTCATGTACCATAGACAAAAAGAGATCAGTTCAAATTATAAAGGGTGTGGTTGCTGGTCTCAGTAAGGAAGTCCAAGAATTTAGGAAGAACATTAATATTCTTGAACAAACCAATAACAATAATGATAGAAAACATGGGTAGAAATTATTCCCCAAATTCACAATAAGTTTTGTAGCATACAAAACAAATTTACATGCCACCACAGAACATGTAAATGGTAATAAGACCAGAAACTATGTAATATCAATGGAATTAAAGCTGAGTAAATATATACTACATTTGCATAACTAGAGGGGTTATGAAGTTTCAAGAAGAATAATTCAAATCCTTCCTGGCAATGTATTCTTGATTACTTAGGATGCTGACCTGGGTAAAGTCTCTGTGATATCCCTCCTTGGGAAGGTGGCAGTGGGTCTTGCTGGATTTTAGACTGATATGGCTGATTCTACTGAGGGCATGCTTCTTCGGGTGGACCTTGCTGGTTTCTAGGCAATGGGAGTTGGTCTGTTGCTCAGCTCCTTACTAGGGGACTATACTCTTGGTTGGGAGGCAGTCCTTCCAGGAATCCTGCAACAGGTGGCACGGTTTTGTAGTCTCAAGTGTGGTGTTGGGCAATCAAAAGGAGAGATAAGCTTAGTGGTGAAATGCCAACTTAACTTTTATTTACAACTCATTGGCTATCACATAGTTGTTTTCACTAATTTCTAAATCGCCTTCATAATCACCCCTCCTGATATTTATGGAAAATTTCACTAAACTCATATATTGATGATATCAAACATTGCATCTTGATGATTAGAAATAAATTTCCAGGCATTGTCTTCGTGGACAAAAGAAGCTAAAGGATAGGATTTCCAAATTAATTATTTGATTATCTTACCCATATCTAGCTCTACATCCATTCTTTCTTCTGTTCTGTATTCTCTGAAGCTAGATATCTGTTAAATAGTGACCACTTCATTACAAAATCTTTACTACTAGACTTCCTGCTGTAAATCTTTCAAGGTTTGATCCTTCACTATACAAAGAGTTGAATCTAGAAATTAAGTCCTACCTTGTTACCCTTCTGTTCAAACATTTGTTCAAATTTTAATTGTACGTGACAGCATCCAAGTCCTTGGTGTGGTATGAGGATTTAAATGTCCTATCTTGATAATGATTCTACAGTGCTGCCTTTCTGCTAATCCTCTTATCTCTCTGCAAAATCCAGGAGTGCCATGTGATCTATTACCTACAAGCAGATTCATTGAACCAACAACCATGTCTTTTTACCTCCACTGAAGCACTAAGAAAAACAAACTTCCAGGAAGGCTTCTGTGAACAGAACCACCAACATTTTGGAGGAGTCTCTGGAGATTTTCCTTGTCTACGCTTCATGCAGTGGGGTAGCTGCCTTTATAAGACAGAGCAGGAGAATAGTGTCTTTTATCTCCATACTGAGTGACCTCACATATAACAAAGCAGGGTACAGTGGATCCCTGACTCTGCTTTGAGAGTTCTGCCAGATAGCATAGCATGAGGCATTGGCAGGGTGGCTTGGTCAGAGTTGATGAAGCATAAAGAAACTGTTAATCCTGATATTAGAATGTTGCTATTAATGTGAATTTCATCATATTTGGAAGGAAGTTTATATCCTTGCATATGTTTGTACTCATTGATATTTTTGCAAAGATGAAGATGCTGCAAATCTTCAGCTTTCATTTTCACCCATAGACCATCAACCAAACTGTCCATATGGGTTTGATGATTAATTAAGCTTTTCATGATTATAGAATTCAGTTTTTGGATGGGTAATATACAAACCTGGTTACTTCAATCTACTCAGGCCCAGAAAGACTCCCCAAAATTCCTAATTTGTTTTTTTGAAATGGGGAATACTTAGTGCTTTAGATTTCTAAAAATATTCTATTCTTTGTGTTTGTGTGTGTATGTGTGTGTGTGTGTGTGTGTGTTCATGCACATGTGCACATTTGTTAAGCTGCAAAGAGGACAATTTGGCTGTTAGTCTTCAGATGCATCCTTTCAGCTTTTACTTGGGAATAGGTATTACATTGGCCTAATATAGCCATGCTAAGAAGGTATTTGGCTTGCAGGTCTCCAGAGATTTATATATTTCCATCTCCTTTCTCAGCATTATGATATTTTAGCAGTGTGTTGTATCACTTGACATTTTCCTTGGGTTTGGAGGAATCACATCTTGAGTTCTCATGCTTCTGGGACTTCTGAAGGATCAGAACTAGATTTTTTATGATCAGAAGGCAAGCACTATAATCACTGAAGTAAGTTCAGGTCTAAAATAGTCTGTCCTGGTTAGAGACCTGTTGCAAACCACAGGTTGAGAACTGTCACTTTATGGGTGGATTACCAGGATATGAATTAACCATATGCTGACTTACCTTCATATAAGGTAGAAGGAGAAGAGGGAGATCTATGCTCACTTGTTAGTATATATGGAAGCAACATCTTGGGGAAAGATCATCCTTACTTGATGTTAATTCTACTAAACATCACCCTGGTTGTTCCCTTTGTCTGACTTTCTTTATTGTCAGAAATGTGTGAAAGATATTAATACATCACAAAGAAAAATATCATGTTGAACAAACATGATGGAAGATCTAACAGGAAACATTATCATTTATAAAGAGCTCGGTAAAGCCAGGAGTAAGAGAGTGTCAAGCTACCAGGTAAATTATGCATGATAAAGCCTCTAGGTATCTGCTTTTCTTAGAATATAGATAGAACACTTTTCATGCATTCAATAGTATTTACTTTCCAGATATTGAAAGCTGTGAAATATGTGAATTATTTAGTTCATATTAGGTGAGGTTGAGTCCCCTAATATTTTGAAGACTAGCAGATTGGGAGATTAAACGGCCAACAAAAAGATTTTGTTGGAAATTGGAGCAGCCACTTCTCTACATCTCCCAGTGAATATTTTTCTGTGTGTATATCCTTCAGTACTGTTTTCCTGTGGGCTGATTTGTTCTCCATTTCTATTGTTAAATTTATTGTTTTAACCTATTTGAGAAGTTGTAGCACAAGTATTGATTTTATGACATTTCTCTGTGTTCTTTACTTATACAAATACAAGTTCAGCTTATCACTATTCCCTTCAATTATACTGATATCAGCATACAGGACCCAGATCACCTTGGTCTCTGCCAATGAAGGTTCTGTTTCCTGGAGCCAAGGATGTACATATAGCTCAGTTTGAAGTGAAGAAGACTGCATTCTTCCCAAAGGCTAAGATGTAAGAGAAACACTATGTGTCCTCACGTGCAAATCATATGAATTCTGTAACTGTACTGCCTGGGAACTCCTCAAATGATCTTTTACTCCCTCTCCTCAGAACCAGTATCCAGAAAATAATCTCCAGTCTGATGGACTCTACCTGAGCTGTGTGCATTCCATCAATTATCTACCAACTGAGAAGTTTCAAAAGACAAAATGAAGATATTCCTGGGAACTCTGTTGTACTGGGAGTATCTCATTAACTGCATCCATAAAGATTCAAAGAGCAAACACATTAATTTTATCTATTTAAGCTCTTGAGAAAGTCTTTTCCACCAAGAGAAAAATGTTTCCTTGGAGACCCCTTTGTTAGGTCCCAGTTTTAAAAACAGTACTGAATAGGGTGTGAATAATTTCATGTGATTCCAATTTAGTGTCTTCTCTGAAAAGAGCAGAATAGTTGAGCTGACAAAGATATTCTGCAGCCACATGAACTGTTGGCACTTAGTGGTTCTGTGACAGTGGAGTTTGCTGTCTCTAACTGAGAGATAGTTGCCTACAAAGAAAACTATGCAAGGTGACTGTGTTATTGCAACATACCCCATTCTCTAAGAGCCTGCTTTAGACCAAAGCAACTGAGGCATTTAGCAGAATATTGCTCCTTTGTGTCTTCACCATTATGAGGCAATGCTTTGAAGTAGCCAAGAGGGGAAATATAACATATCCTTTGAGAAGTGAACTCTAATTCTTACACATTTCACAAATTATTTGCCCATATTAGAATACAAGTATGGTCAAAACTCTCTCATCTAGAATAATGATTTTTGGGCTTTTACAGAACCAATCAGCTAGGAATCAAACTAGTATGTCTGTTATGGCTGAGACAGCTTTCTATAAATCAAACAAACTCCTCTTGTCTCCTTCAAACTAATGGAGAAAAAAAACCAGCCTGGTTGCCAGGGTCTTCTAGGCTGGAAATAAGCCCCAGAAAGGTGATGGAATTGACCAGTGCTCATGTACCTGATGAGGCCAAGCTAACCTGAGTGACTAGAAATATTTCTGTGAAGTTGATCTTCCAGCCTTGTCCACTATCACAGACCCTCTAGCCATGCTTTGTTTCCTAAAGAAGGCATCACAATTGGTTCAAAGTTAAACATCTAGGGATTTTGATAATTCTGTAGAACTCCCATAGACTCTAGAGTGCATAAACACTATTTTAGTGATTGTATACACAGGTTGTTGCTCTCATATTCAACTCTGCTTATATAAGCCCTGAGTTCCTGATGCACATTTGTTAGGCCAAAAAGCTGCCATTCTAGAAACATTTCCTGGGCAGCCTAAGTTGTGTTTAATGGAGAAATAGATGGGATTTGCACATTTACGATGCTGCAGAAGCCTTTGTATAATAAGTAAGAATTTTTTTCCAGTTTCTGGTGCATGCGTGTACATCAAACATAGTGAGTGAACATCATTGTATCTTCATCAGGTTGTATTTGTCTTGTAAAAACCAATTTGTACTAGTTTTTCCTGAATATTTTAATACTGGAAAGATCTTATTAGTGCAAAGTTATGGCCCACTGTAATCACTCTAAAGTCTCATTAACAAACCCATCGTGGAACTCCAGATTAGTGCTTCAACTTGTTTCCTAGTTACACTAGAGAGAGTAGTAGATCCTGTATCACATAAATACTGGGAAAAATACCTAACATAACCATGTATAGGAAGTCCATTTTAACCTTATCAAAACTACTCTTTGAGGCAAATTTTAAGCAATTTTTTAAAGCCTGAGTTTTTAAAAATGTTTTCCATTTAGCATAAATGTAGTGGCTCACTGACATACTTAAAAAGCAGGTGCCAGAAAAAATAAATCTGCTTGAAGAAAAATATATATTTTTTGACATAAGCTTTCACAGGGAGATAAATATGGATCAGTGCTCAATCTCCTACATGTAAATCACAAGCTATACCAGCATCATTTGTTGAAGATGCTTATTTTTTCCACTGTGTGGTTTTGGCTTCTTTGTAAAAGATAAAATGTCTATAGGTTTGTGGAACCTAAGATACCAAGACACCAATCAAAGAACTTGGACAGGCTGGTCTGAGGCCCCTGGCATATATGTAGCAGAGGACAGTTTGCCTTGTCTAGCCACAGTATAAGAGGATGAGCCAAGTCCTGTAGAGATTTGACACCCTAGAGAAGGAGATGCCAGGGGGCACACCTTCTCAGAGAGGTTGTGAGGCGGATGAGATGGGGAACTCTGGGAAGGGGACTGTCAGGCAGAGCAACATTTGTGATGCAAATAAGTAAAATAATTTATTTAAAATGTATGCCCATGGCTAGAAAGGGCTGGTTATTAAACAGAAAGTATTATATTATACTCAGAATGCTTGCTCTAATGATGTATCTACTGTTAGAAATATAAGGCACACCCTGAGCAGTATCTGGACCCGTAATGAGAAATGATTATTCAATTAGCCTTCGTGTTCCATTTTATTGAAGTATGGAAAGGAAGTTTTAAAAATCATTTCTCTCATTTTGAAATTAAAATCACATGATTTCTCATTTCTCTTTACTCCCTCCAAATCCTCCTTTCTCATGTTTAAATTTGTGACTTCTTTTTTCATTGTTACATACCCATGTATATATGTGTACTTACATAAAACAGCTGTGTGCTAGGTTTTTATCATCCAGGTTGGAATCCTGTGAGAGGTTATTATGTGATTAGACAATGTTATACATATTTTCTTTAAAATCCAATTGCCACATCTATATTGAAAGCACCTTTATGTTTTCTAGTTTAAAAATCACTATTTTTTAAAAGTTGTATAATAAGGGTGACATAGACTGTGTCAGTTTTAGAAATATTTTAATAGCTAATGAAATACAATATTTGTAAAATAACTGTCTTATACTGGTACAAAATATTTCTATATTTTGAAATGATTCAAATAAAGGAAAAAACATAATTCAAGTCAGCTTCCATTAAAGATAAAGAGATTCCTAATTTTTGTAAAAGTTATTTAAAGAATTGTACTTCTAATCATAGTTCTATTCTGAGGTATTGACATTATAGGTTCAACATAGGAACAAAAATGATAAGGAGGAAAATACAGCCTTTTAAAACCTCTCAAGCCCTTCCCTGGTAATGACAATCAATTTCCCCTACAGTGCAAGATTCAAGGGTTTGTTGTTGTTTACTTGTTTGTTTTACCATGTTGTACTTCAACAGTTTCAACAGTGCCCTTCTACTCTTTCTGGTTGACCATTTCTAGAATATGCACCCACAACATATTCTTCAGTAATAACCACAACATCAGCCCAAAGAATCAAGGTCTCTATGTCTCTCCTTCTGCAATTTTTCCTCCCAGGATTATAGCAGTCTCCAAATGGGGATTTTAACACACCTGCCTTCAAACATGAGGTTTATCCACATGTCTTAGAAGTGTTAGCATGATTCATTCAAGAACACTAGTTTATTCTGGCCAAAATTCCACCCAACCCTCCTGGCTGAAATTAGGAAGGGTTCAATTTAAATGGGTCTTTCCCTTTAAATTGAAAGCTGAACATTAAACCATCAAGCCTTGATCAGAGAACTTTGTCTTGGCTTCATCTCTTCTCCCCCTCCATTCTCCTTTTATTCCCAGCCCTTTTTTCAGGTGAACCCATGACTTGTGGTCACTGGCTGGCTACAGTAGGCCACATAGTGATCTGCTTCCTACTGAAAGGTTGTCTGTGGAAGCTGAAGGCACTGCTAGGAACATGATAGACAATAACTGTGTTATAAAGATAGAAAGAAGACTCAGCTCTCCAAATGAGAGATATTAAGTAATGAGTATGTATTTTGAAAATTATTATAATGCCAAATACACTGAAAATAAAGTCATGTGGATTGACTAGTGAGAGTAAAAATTGAGTATGCAGTAAACAATATCTATATATAATTTTGAAAATCAGTAAAACAAACATCACTAATGAAAATATAACTGAAGGTTATGATGGAGCATAAGTTTACTTGATAATCCTGGTGATCACAAAAAATTCTTAAAGGCTCACGCCTCAGACAGCAGCTTGTGTTTGGAAGCAAGGTGGTAACCAGAGTGACTGAAGAAAATGGACATCTCTGTGAAGATTCCTCATAAAAGTAGACTCATCATACAACACACCTAATTAACTTTTGGGCATAGACACAAAGCACTTTATACCTGTGATAGAGATACACATCCGTGTTCATTGCTGCCATCTTACAATAGCTGGGAAATGGAAGTTGACTAAGTGCGTATCAACTGTTGAATGAGTAATGAAAACATGGTGCATACACATAATAGAAATCTATTCAGACCTAAAGAAAAATAAAATTATAAAATTTTCAGTAGAGAAATACAACTGATAAAAGTCACACTTACTGAAATAACACAGCCCAGGGAGTCAAGTACCATATTTGCTCAGTTATGTGATTCATTGTCTCAAAATAATTGCTGCATTGAAGTTGGAATATATGGAGAGAGCAGCAAGCTGGAAAGGGGATATATTGGAGAGGTATATGGCAGTTGGCTAAATAAGAGGACATATGTAAAATTAAATTGGGGAGTGGGTATAATATTTTTATTTATTCCTTAAGGTGTTTATGAATATATTGATCTATTCTGAACATTTTCATGACTACTTCCTTGCAGTCACTATCTCCAGATCCTCAACATGTCCTTTTTATTGTCACCACATTATTATAATTTTATATTCCCCTAAGTCCAATTGGTGTTGTCTGTATTCTAGTGGATGTAAAGCCATCAACTGGGTAATAGGCAACTTACCAGTAGCCACAATTCCCAAGAAAACTAATCTCCACACACACAAGCACGCATCAACTGCCAATAGACACTCAACTAAGGTTGGAGCATTGTGAACTTCCCCCATTCATTTTGACTAGGTCAACCTTGTGCAAGTCTTCTGCAGGTAATGACAGTTGCTATGAGTTTGATGGATATTGATGAATTTTATGCCAGGGAGAGTTATTGCTTTAAGTTGTATACAGATTATCTCTCCCGGCTTCAATGAATAGCTCTGCCTACAGTCACATAAAAGTTCTGATGAAACTCACAGTGTAACAAAAGATAGCCTAAAGATATTAACCTAAGCAAGGGACTTGTAGGTTTGAGGGAGACTTCACAGTGGTGGGAGAAAATTGGAGAGAATAATAAGTCAGTATTATCAGAGGCATTATATACATCAATCAAAATATCAGACAATCATGTATTTAGTTAAAATACAAAATAAAAGAAGCAATTATTAAGCAGCCCTATCCAATTGAGTGTATCTTGATAAGAAAATGACATTTGATGACACAGCCCTAAATATGCACCAAGCAAGCCACATAAGGGGAAATAATAAGACATGAAGAGAAATGTCTCTGAGGAATTGTGTATACACAAGCCATTATTCTTAGACTTGCAGACAAAATGCTTGTGTGCAAATGTGTTTCATGTTCCACTCATGGTGTGTTTCTGCTTTTCACTGTTGTTCATATTGAACTAATATGAAGGAGAGTAGATTTAGGATGAAGAAATTATACATTCTAAGTTCATAAAACCTTTAAATATATTTGTCATCAATTTGTTATATCTATGTTACATATATACACACATATATATGTATATACATATATGTATTCAAATTCTGAAGAGACCAAGAGAGAGGGGGTCAGGTATTCTTTAAGGTCACATCACATTGTTCATCATTTTTTATGTGAGGTAAATGCTGCTATTGTTCTACTGAAGGCATTATTAACACACTCAAGTCTTTTATATTTTCAGACTCAGTTGTGCCTGATGAGGTTACAGATTATATATTTCTTTAATGGTACACTAATCTATTTCACATATGGCTGATGCTGGAAGTTCAGGGAAATGTCCTGAAATGAGTGATATTTGGAACAATCAAGCACTGTGTTCCCAGATTCAACAAGTCATGGACAAGACTGACTTCTAGCAATGAAAGTCACCACTCAGAAGCAGCTAGCACATGTCATGATTCTCGACTATTCTCCTTTTCTCTGATAACCTGAACAGGACAACATATCTTCAGGCTCTCTTGCTATGTAGTTTTCATGGAAGTTACAGGCTGTGGTGAGTTGATGAATAGAGAAATCTGTCAGGTATAAGAAAACTCTCTTCCTCATAAATTCAGTGAAAACAGGAAAATTCGTTTGCTTTTAGCATAACCAAAAAAGTTTGGTCAACTGCAAATAAAGTGCCTCTAGAATACAAGTATAATTATGCCAGAAATGTAACCATGTAATCATCCAGTAAGGTTTGCACAGCATGCAGAATAGATAGCCCATTGATGAGGGAGACGTTCTACATGATTCTCTACATTCAAGTGTAAAAGGCCTGACTGACATTCACATGAATAACATAGAACTTAGTGGACTACAATGCTCAAGGTGCTCAGATTTAGATGTATCAGTTATGTGGTTCTCTCCACATTCCCTCCAATAAGGAATGACTAAACTATTATACACTGTGTTATCAATGAAAAGAACACATAAATAAATTCTACAGAGATATTCAATTGAAAGATGGTCCAAAACTAAGAATTCCAAGAAAAGAATGAGAAATTTGAGGCATTAACAATGAAGGAAGGGGCTTTTTTTTTTTAAGTAAAATACATTACACACAGACAAAAAAAATCTTTTGGAAATAGACCATCTGGTCACCAAGCTTTGAACGAAAAACTGAAACATAGATTATGAAAAGTAAAGCATATTCTTGACAAGCACATATTTTATATATACTTTTCTGAACACAAAAGTAAAAAAGTTCTCTTCAAATGCATGAAAATTGTCCAAGAATAAGATGAAATACAAAACAAAAAGACTACTGGGTGCTAATAAAAAGAAAATATATTCAGAAAGACAATCTTGAAATGAAGGGCTATCAGAAAATTGCACATAAACCCTGTTCAGTGTCACCCTGAAGGCAGAGAGTATTACTGAAATTGAAAACAATGATAGCTGTATGCAATTTATACATTGAGGAGAACAAAAAGATTTCTTTCAGGTTCAACTCCATAATTCTAGCCTTAAGCAACTTAAATAGAACGATTTAGAAAGTGGAACTGTCTATGGACCTTAGAAATATATAATGGTCAAGGGACTCATCAAGGAATTATAGATTCATGATACTGACACAGATAAATTGTCTTTGGGTTGAGAGGATTTTAGTGATGTATAGGCCACATGTTTTACAGGGATTTTAGTATTGTATTAGGCCACAATTTTTACCAGCCAATGTTATTGTTATTGAGTTAGGTCAAGAGAATAGTGGACAGACTTGTTGAAGCTTAGGAGGCTAGGAATTCCAAGTGAGGTGTCACTATTCAAATTTGTTTATGAATAGCCTCAACATCATCAGTCTTAATTAACTATAGTTCATATAAGGGGACATATAAGTGATAGAGTATAAGCTATCCTACTGAAGAAAGACATTGTCTACCTTAAATTTGGCTGTAGTTCATTGCTGACAATAGAAACACATTTGTGCCCACACTACTTCTACTCCCAACACAGAGTGCTATACAGACAATCTCATTACTTAGAATGAGATATTCATATAATGATAGCCCTAAACCTTCAGTATCTGGGCTATTCCCTTGCAAATGATTGCTTTTAAATTTACTCTAATCATTGTGTACCATTTAGAAAGGAGACACTGGCAACTCTTCCTTAACTCACTCTTCTGGGCAAAAGTCCCAGTGTGGAGTCAGGGATGCAAGATTTCTTGCTTTGTTTAGTATGAAATAACATAGTATGGAATGCAAAGGTTCCATTCTTCAGTTCCTCTTTATAAAGGCAGAACCTTGCCTTTTAGCACCGACTCTGGAAAAACTACAGAGTCTCTTCCAAGATGCTGAGGATCCTGTTCACAGTGGTTTTGGTGGCCCTGATCTCTGCTCAGGAACCAGGTAAAGGTATGAGAATATGGGTGTGGATGCTGTGACTCTTCTTAAAGAACAGGAAACAACACTGTAGGAGAGAAGAGAGATCAGACAGAGAACAGGAGATGAGAAGTATTGTGGATCGAGGAGAAATAAGACCAAACTTAATGACATATATTAAGAAAATAATGCATTTAATTGTGTTATTTTATATGAGTATTCTAAAAAAGGAATAAAAGCAGAAGAGTTGCTTATTCATTGCATCCCAAGTGGATAATCACATTGTAGCCTTAGATTTTTCAAAATTTACTTTAATTAAGGTTCTCTAATGTTTCAACCTCCCTTTTATCCAACTACCCATCAGCAGAAGGGAATAAGAAAAGTTAATAGTAAGGAGGGGTTTTGGACCTATTTAGAAATGGTTCCTTGGGGCAATTTCAATCTTCACTGTCAGAAGTCCAGTCCACTAGCAAATCATCAAACATAAATGAGCAATTAAAGTTCTCAAACTCCAAACATGAATCAGCACCATCCAGAAGAAACCACAAGGCTCCACTGATCTGCATAAGTCCTTGGAAGTGGCAAGAAACAGTAGAACACACAACAAGTTCTTTGGTATATTTCTCTCTGTGAAATCATGACGAGGGAAGATCAATAAAGAAAGCAAGGAGAACCATTGGAGAAGTGCCAGATTCTGTCCTTTGGGTTATACTTATACTCTTTCTAAACATCCAGGGTCCTCTCAAGAGTCTGCTCTAGAAAAATCACATGCCATTTCACCAAATAGCATTCAGAAAAACAACACATTTGTTCTCAGCAAAACATCATCTCATATTGTTTATGCTTCAGCAAAACATCCTCTTATAAAATAGCTTCCAGAAAAACATTGTAAGACAGAAATTCTTACTTCATCACGAAGGACTCAATAATTGACTTTTTTCAACCACTCCCAAAACTATCCACCAGTGATTATATCAACACATTTCTCTAATTTATGCATTTTATACAAGATTAGGAGAAACAAGATCTTCAGTATATTCCCTATACTTGCCTTGTATAGTTTTAATAGAGGTGGTTTCGCTAGGAAAAGAAAAGCTAGTACATCATGCATTATGATTTCTGTATTGTTTTACAATGGTTACACTTTTTAAAAATGGAAAGTCAGAGTCTCTTTGGTTAAGATTAATATAAGTTTTGATGATGTAAAATGAAGAAATGATGTACAATTCATCACCCTTACAATATTTTAAGATGAACATTAGAGCAATTGCCTGAAATAGGTAAAATCTGGTTTTAGCTTCTAAACATGTGTTTCATCTTTTATGTAAAGAATTTTAGGAAATTAGTTTCATTATTGTTATATGAGAATTGTTTCTTTATGATTTTTATGATTATTTGTATTCATCTGACATTTATCTATACTGCTTCTTGCATACACTTCCTTTTATTTTTTTTTAGTCAGCATCTCATTTGCCTCAGAACAAACAGAAGGACATTTTTAAGCTTCTGGTTTCCCCAAATCAAGATACAAGAATGACCTGCTGGGTAGAAGGCACCAATTGTCATGCAAAATAAGAAGATTGGTGTATTTAGCAAACTCCAACCTGATATAACTACACAGACAGAGTATGTGGCATATAACACAAGAAAGGAGATAACAGTTTGCAAGGCCTTTATGTGGACCATGGTGCTGTGATCTTGACATCCTTTGCCATGGAATTTCAAATTCTTGAGATGTTTGCTTAGGGAATAGATTAAGAGAAGAACACAGATGACTGATATGCCAAATGGTACAATGTTTATCAGGCTGTAGAGGGGCATACTTTTCACGATTGCTATATCCTTCAGTTTGTTCTTTATGGTCACATTTCTTTCATGAATATTCATCCATGCAATCTTCTTGATGTTCAGCACCTCAAAATATGCAGCCAAAAACAGAATAGATGCCAAGAATATCACAAGAAGAACACTGTCAAGTTTTCTTTTTAGATGAAGAAATAGACAGTTAGAAAAATTGGCTATCTTGAACAAATAAAACATGCTGAGCATGGTCCCAAGCCAAGTGCTAAAATGATTCATTATAGTCCAGGTAATTCCTGTAAAGGTTCTCATTTGAAAATTGTACATATCTTCAGAAAACACATGTGAATACCAACTCATTAACATTGCCAACAACAAACCAATTCTGAAGATGGCAAGAGCAGTTATAATTCGATCAACTGAGGAGATCTTTCTTCTCTTCATACAGTCAATGAAGTTCACTACTATTATGAAGATATTGGCACATTTTCCTGAGAGTAATTCTGTCATCATTATGGTAGTGACAATCCATTCTACCAAATTCATTGTGTCTGATCAAATGAAAAGGAAAAACGAGAGAAAAAAAAGAAGGGCTAAATTCACTGATTATGATTCTTCTTTTTCAATATGTAGATGTAATTGTACTTGTCATTAACTAAATGTATACAAGAGTTCTTGCTTCTTTTTAACTCTATGTTTAGCAGAATAGTAACATATTGTAATAATACCTGAATGCAACCTCATTTTTATGGAAATTTATATTACCATAATGTGTCCAATTGCATACTTTTGAAAATCTCTGCCATAGACTGGTGTATTTCATTGTTGCTATTGGAAGAATGCTGCATTCCAATTTGCTAGCAGGCAAATAAAGATGAGTTCTATTCCATTGCTTCAAATGTTGTTTTTTCTTTAAACATTCATTATTTTTGATAGTCAAATTTGTTACTAAAATTTTAGAACTCAATACTCGGATCATGTATCATGTCATTTTATAAAACTTAGCTCATCTAGAATTATTACCCACTATGGACTTATATATTTTTGTTCAAGATTCATCACGAAAGAGTCTCAAATTCCCATCTCAAAAGATCTATGTTTTCTGAAGAGCATCAAAAAGGCCAACATTCCTTAAATACTGCCCTGTAATAAAAAATACTTGTGTATACTTGTGTGTATGTTGAGACTTAACAGCTCATAAGAACACAAACATCTTTAAATGCAAATACATACATACATACATACATACATACATACACACACACACAGACACGGATGCTTAATGGCTGTAAAAATTCTGTCCTGTGGTCTTCAAAATGTAGAAAGTATGTTTGAGATGGGATGTAGGATTATAGAGCTCTTCCTCCACTTTAGCTATTCAGCCCACTCTTAATGATTTAAAAACTTTTCTGCAGAGCTTCACAAATGTTATTCTGGAGGTCACATCAGTTTCAAGTATTAATTGATTAAAATGATTTGAAAGTTTTTCATATTTGTATCCAATTCAAGAATATTCTTTCCATTTTTAAGCTACAGTGAAAGTCCATGTCACCAGTCAAAATGTCTGAAAGCAAAACCAACCAGATATAATTTCACACTGTGATCCTAGCTGTGAAAAAGTGGAGGGGAGAGAAATGAAAGTGTAAGAACAGACTTACATACTCAGACAGTATCATTTAAAAGAAAAATGTGTGTAATGACTGGAGGAATAGCTAAGGGCTATAAGTTCAGCATCAAGGACCCACATCAGACATGTTCAAAACCACCTGTAACCTCAGCTACAGCATAGCTGATATTCTCTTCTGGCCTAATGCTCTCAGTGGCATTGTTCCATTTCATACTCTCATTTTAAATGGACTTGTAAAGCTACTCATTGATGTTCGGATTTATGAATCAACAAGAAAGGGATCTTACAATTTTCTACTGAGAAATATAACTAATTTATACTTTGTTCTAATTTAGAATATTTCTCTAATATTTCAGGCAATTAATAAAGATTAAAATAAAGTTTATTCTACAATAAATACACTATACCCACTACTTTAAATGGTAGGCCAGTTTACATGTTTCTTAATACCTCAGAATAATCACACTGTGCTCCAATGAGCCCACCTAGGTTACTAGGTTCAGAATCATTAATTCTCTCTCTCTCTCTCTCTCTCTCTCTCTCTCTCTCTCTCTCTCTGTTTGTGCATGTGTGTGTGTGAGTGTGTGTATGTGTGTTGTGTGTGTGTAATAAAGGTTATGGTAGGAAGGCTTGCACTTGTTAAGAGGTGATTATCAAATACATAACACAATATATTTTTTCTATTTGCAGAAAAATAAAAACTTTGCTTGATGATAGTCTCTTTAGTGAATATATTTAGGTAAATGGCATGTTTGCTGTATTTTTCATTTTTATTAATTAACTTATTAATTTGCTTCACATTCTGATAGCTTCGTTGGGTTTGGTAAATCTGATTTTATGTTTGAGGTCTTTGATCCACTTGTGTTTTGTGCAAGGTGATAGATATGGATCTATTTGTATTCATCTATAGGCAGATACTCAATTAGACAAGTAATATTTGCTGAATTTTTTTTTGTTCCGTACTATAGTTTTGGGTTCTGTGTCAAAAACCAAGTGACCCTTATTGTAACAACAGCCATAAAATATCCTGATGTAACTCTATTCAACATACCTTCAAATTTTTGACCCAGAATTGTCCTGTCTAAAAGAAACTCAGGGACAAAATGGAATGGACATTTAAGGAAAGGTCATCCAGTGACTAGACCAACTTGGGATCCATCCCATCAGCAGGGACCGAACCCTGACACTATTATTGATGGCATGTTGTACTTCCAGACATGAGCCTAGCATACCTGTCTTTTGAGATTCTCTACTAGCAGATGACTGAGATAAATGCAAATACTTACTGCCGAGCTTGGACTGACCGTTGGTAGCCAGTATGGGTGAGTTAGGGGAAGGACTGAAGGAGATGAAGGGATTGTAGGAATACTAACAATATCAACTAACCAGTTCCCTAGGTTGGTTGGTGACTCCATATCTCCACTGGTTTTTTTCCCAAAATGTTTTTAATAAATATAATTGTTAAATTAATAAATAGAAAATTGTGTTTGATAAGTATGGACTAAGAAACCAGTCCCAAAATAAAACAGGATATAAATAACAAGCACTCTTAACATTTAATTCCATTTCAGAAATTAACGAATCAGAACTCATGGTTTATTTCTCTTGAGGTTTTCAGGTCTCAAATGAATGGCATAAAGGGCTGTATGACTTTTAGGTGAGCAAGGATAGGGACTAGCTACCCACAATAATATTAAAAAATACTTTTGTTCCTAGATGAAATCAAGACATTTTCAATGACAAAAGCATGGAAACATACAGATGAGATCTTCTTAATCTTTCTTTATGGGTTTAAAATTTTCTTTTATGTAAACCATAGTATAGCAATGAAACTCTCATATCATCTAAGATCTAAAGATGATCAACATCCATGTATCATGTTAGACAGTTCCTGAATATGCTTTTCAAATTTCACTAAGTACTATCTAACCTTCATGAATTCAAATCCCTGAGGGATGAAACAATCAAAATAATACAAAACTATGAAAAAGAATACACCTGATTTGCATGCTAGCAAATGAGGCTACAGTGTTCACTCCACCATCTGCTATGACAGATTCCATCATGTGCCAATGGCATCAGTTTTCAAATAGTTGCTCTGAATTGTTTGGATGAATAACAAGCTTCTCCTCAAAATCAGTGATGAGTTTGCCCTTCATCACCAGTGCTTTATTTATATAAAGCAAAAAGGAAAAATAACTGGTGGTATTAGGCCTGACTTTCTTTATCTCTCTTAAAATTTCTTGATGTGATAGTTCGTTACTAAGAATCATTTCCTTTCTCTTTTCTACAATGTTCTCTGAGCTTTTGATGTTGGGGTTGTACTGTAATGACATAACTTGGGGTTTGACATCTTATGTGTCATTATCTTTTCATTTCAACTACCTATGGCTTTCTGTAATGATCTCTGGAAAAAAAAGAAATTGCTTCAATGCGGGTGATATCTACCCTTACCAGTAGCTATAATGATAGGTGTTATAAACTACTATTTTTAACTTAAAACAATCAGAGAATAAATTATTTCATTTTCCTAAATCCAGCTGTATGCAAAACTAAATTACAAAATAAACATCATATGAAACAGTGAAAAAACAAGGAAAACTATGTAAACCATTTTGTTAAAAAATTTTTAGGTATCTTTCAGAATTAAGCAGGTATTATGAGCAAAAAATTTCATTTAAAAACTCAGTAGTACTAATAGTGTCATTTTAAGACTATATTAACCTCTATGTTCTCTTTATTTTTTTCACACAATATTTGAAATGTGTTATTATAAATATGCTACTTAAAAATGAGCTAATGTGAACTTGTAGGTAAATGCTATAAGGCACACAAATCACTTATGAATTTAAATAAGTAGAATATTTTGGATATTTTTCAAGAAGTTCTCAATGTTATTACTTTGGTTGTCATTTTTATTTTTCTATTGATTCTTATATAGTCTCATTTTCCACCTTTCTAGAGCATAAATTTTGATATTTCTTGCAGTGTGAGTCTGTTAGTGATGATAATTCTTGCATTAGGTATCTGGATGATTTTCTTTTTCCTTCACTTTTAAGATTTTCTCTTCCTTTCTAGGTTGAGATTTTTCTCATTTTTGTATGTTCACAATATTTTTCCATCAGATTTTTTAAATATTCAACTCTTACTGACTAAGTGTGCCACAATCCTTTTGCTTTCTCTGAATATACCTCTTTCCTTAGATAGTTTGATGTTGTATCTGTTAAAGTGATTTGGAAATCTAAGTGAACATGTCCTTTGTTGCACTGTTAGATTCTCTGTTTGTGGATAATTGAGCTTCTTGGGTGTAAATGTTTATAGTTTTCACCAGAAAACTGAGGCAGTTTTTTTTTTCATTTTATTATTTAATTTATTAGAATAAGTATATATTGTGCGTGCCTGCTTGCCTATACGTGCACTACCTGCAAGTACATGACTATAAAGGACAGAAAAGGATGTAAGACCCGCCCTGAATTGTAGTTACCTAATTCCTTATGAAATAAATATTCATTCCAGTGAAATTCTAGGGTAATTAGGAATAAAGATATTCTGAACATTCTTACCAAGCCCATGTGTGGACAGTTGGCATCTGTTCCCTTAATACTATGAAGAGTGTTTCATGTACCAGGTATATGTTTACATGAATTAATGTTCCTGTGAGACTGGAGGAGTGACTCAGTTGGAGAGGCACTTCCTAGGATGCATGAGAACCTGAGTTTAAATCACCAAGCCACACAAGGACTACAAACAGTATGATTCCCCTTCAATTTCTTGTGAGGTTTTATAATATGTAATATAACTTATTTTATTTTAAATTCTTTTGATAAATCATAAAGTTGAAATATATGGATTATAAGCAGACTACATCTCATGGGTTCTATGTATAAACAAGTAGAATATATAGACAGAAACACAATTCTTATAACCATCTTTAAAATTATTCCTAATTTTGAAAGCTAGACGGTAACTTAAAATAGCTTATAGGATATATGATTTAACAAAACTTTATTTGAAATTTTAAAACTTATATTTAAATAATGTCCTCTTAATATTAATGCTAACAGGTGAAAAATCTGGTAATTAGAAAACGCTGAGATCGCACAGATAGTCCTTTGCACTTTTTTTGTATTAGCTTTTTCAATTGACAATATTTCATGTGCAAAACTATCAAGAAATGGGGAAAGGTAAAGAGTAATAGTTGGGTCTGGAAGTTTAATTTGTCTTCAAAGTTTTCATCTGAAAAAAATGAGAATAACATCATCAAAATATATAAACATGAAGTGTGCACTAACTTAGAAACATGTGAATGCTTTTAAGATACATGTTTATGTACATTATTATAGTCTTTTCAAATAAATATATTTTCAATCATAAAATAAAGAAATAATAAAACATACAGCTGAGGGGAAGAATGTTATTGAGCTCTTCTGGAGGGCTTATAAAGTCTCCCAAGATACACACACACACACACACACACAGAGAGAGAGAGAGAGAGAGAGAGAGAGAGAGAGGGAGAGAGAGAGACAGGCAGACACAGACAGACAGACAGACAGACAGAGACAGACAGACAGACAGACAGACAGAATCCTTAGAGTGGCATAGTCTTGGTGTATAAGTTCTTCAAGTGAACATAAGAAAATATTTTGAGTATCAAGCAAACTGTGTATGTTAACAGACCCACCTGAGAGAAATTAGATGTGCAAGTTACTCCTGTTTTTGAAGAATGGGATGAAATTAATATAATTAAATGAATATAATTAAATGAAATTTCACTGGGCAGTATCATGGGTGGTATTATGTGTCCTCATCTTTTCTAATTCTGTATTGAACTTAATCCATCAAAATAGGACTGTATTTGAAAGTGGAACTTTAATGGAGTGACTAAGTGAACACAAAGCAGTTTATTATCCCCAATCCAACATGATTCTTGTTCCTGTGGATAGAAACATGAGGACACAGCAAGAAATACAGGAAGCCATGTGACAAGAGCAAAGTTCATGTAAGGACATAACACAAAGGTCACCATCCAGAAGCCACAGAGAGGGACACTAAAGGGACTGACTTACTGTACGTGAGTCATGCTGAGTTATTATCGGAACACGTTTTAGAATACAAAAGGCTTAACCTCATTTGATGGCATGCTAACATGTACATGTGTATCACAAACAGATAAAATTAATGCTTAAGTGCCTCAACATACCATAAATTTCAATGTGCCTATTATTGCTTGGGTCATTGCTCCAGTCCTACCCCTCCTAATTGCTAGTCCCTCTCTTTTAGTTCATTCACAATTCCTGCTTTAGTTGCCCCGGTGGTTTCACAAGAAATAGTTTCTTCCTTTATGTTCTAATCTCTTTCAGAGACTGCTGACATAAGAGAAGGTCAGAAAAATGCCAGAGCTAAGTGATTTTTGGCAGAATCAAAACCTGTTGTCCACAGGTAACACATCATGTTTAAGCCCTCAGCCTGGTTGGCCCCGACTCCTGTTTCTATGCCCTTACATTTCTTTCCCACCTACAGGTCTGCCATAAGCCACCTTAGCAGAAAACTTCTCTGCCATGTTCTCATTTTATATACCAACTGAAGAAACTATGACTTGTCATGGAACTAAGTAGAAAGACCTGTCTACATGAAGCAAGAACAAAGCACTATTCGCTTTACATAACTGGTGAAAAATCACCAAGTGCTAACAGAATCTCACTTCCAAATATATCCATGATCATGCCAGAGAGAATATTCTGGTCAGCTTCATGTAGCTGTTATGTATTTTAATGCAGGTTACTCTGAGAAGTTTAGTATATTAATCTTTAAATCCCTGCACAAAGAGCTAAAGAAACTCTTGCACCTTGGACAGGTCCCATTGTCAACAGTAGATGTTGGTGCTGACATGGCCTTCCCTGCCTTTCCACTTACCAAATGTCAGCAAATTAGCCTCGGCCCTGCAGGGAAACTAAAATTCCTGTAAATCCTGTGTAAATGCAAAACTTTAAGAGGAAGCCAAACTAATCCTTCAGTGATGAGGAAGAGACTATTGTCTGAGATTTAACCTTTAAATATAATAAAATAAGCATTAAGTTAAAAGACCTTAAGTAACGCACATACCCAACAAAAGGCCCTATTGTAACCAAAATGCCTTGTTACCAAATTTTTGAAAACAAAACTTGAAACATGATAGTGAAGAAGATTAGAATAGATGTATATTTACATGACTAAATAAGTGCATTCTTTCAAAACGTGAGAGAAAAAGGCCAAATAGAAAATGGTAAATAAACACGGAGAAAATAGATTAAAAGTTTAATTTATAACAAGCCAGTAGAGAGTAGGGAAGAATGAGTACCAGGATATTATAATATGCTTCCCTCTGTTGTAGATCAACCGAAGAATAAAATCATATCTGATGATAAATGACATTTACATGAAATGGTACAAATCAACTAATATTCTGGGAGAGGCAATAGGCTATGTTCTTCCATTGCATAACCAAGGCTAATCAGTGTTTAGTGTCTGTGAATAACAAACAAACAAAATAACAATTTCCTGAAAGATAAAAACAACAGTAACAACAACAAAATAAAAAAAAATAAAAACCTGCCAACAACCTCAAACTCTAAAAACATTCTTGAAAGAGGGAGGGACCAGATGTCTGAAAGATGTAAAATAGCATTGATTTTCAAGACAGCTAAAATTTATGTTCCTGTGCTGTGAAAATTCCATTGTAGATTCTCTTTGTTTTAATAAGTTAGAAGAATTCTTTGCAATCAGATAATTTTAGGCCTGTTTTCCTTCAATACCAAGTCTTCTTTGATTAAGGACAAGTCATAGATTCCTATCAAATCTTTCTGAGCCACAGTAGGATGAGAGCTAACTTTGTTTCACACCTGACCACAGAGCCAAGGAGAAAAATCTACTATTCCGTGACATTCACAGTTGACTACCATATATGCAGTGTTTTAAAGAAGTATAACTATTGGACTATGAGTAATAATGCTAACCCCAAATGTAAACGTTTTCTTAATTTTTTGGCTAAAGGACTAATAGTAACAAACATGAATATGTGTGGACCCAAATTTGCCAATCAGTTCTATGCAGTAGATGATCATGTATGGCCATGATTCACTAAATAGAATAAAATTTGCAAAGGAATAATACAATTTTATTACCTAGATTGATTGTACGATATTGTTACCTCCAACCTCTGCCAAAGGTCCACTCTCTACCACATCCTGTTGAGCTGCAGTGCCAGAGGAGAGTCAGGGACACAGCATCCTGTTTGATCAGGGACAAGGTCACCCAGCCAGGCTTCAAAGGTGCCATTGTTCCACCACTCCTTATAAATCTAGTTGCACTGTTTTCCTGAGCTCACATTTGGCAACAACGCTAGAGCTTCCTTCAAGATGCTGGTGGTCCTAATAACGCTGGTTGTGCTGGCCCTGAGCACAGCTCAGAATTCAAATCGAGGTATGCAAATATGTTTATGAGGACTGTGATTCTTCATATGGTAGAGGTGATCACACAAACAGAAGTGAGGCAAGAGACTTAACAAAAATAATAACAAAATAGGAATGAAGAGTTCTTAGGTCAATGTAGAGATCACTTGAGTTCTTATTCCATCCTAAGAACCTGTAGGCCATTAACATACAGTTGAAACTATGGAAATTTAACATATTGAACTTTTTAATCGGAGGAATAAAAAAATTAATTTGCTCTTATAGACACAATTCTCTGGGCTTAGAAAGAACTACTGGAGTCTGGGGAAATTTTGTTGGGGAATTAACTTATGAAATTTTGGTGGGTTCTTTTCTGTGGGAACATTCTATATAAGTTCTTTTCTCCAAAACCAAAAAGTCTCGTAACACATGGAAAGCCACAATGGCCCATACTATCCATCCTTAGATTTAAAGTAACTCATCTGGTTAGTGTAGTGGTGACTAGTGGGATTAGAAATTGAGTGGCATGTTAGAGAAAAGGACAATGTGATAAAGTCTTTGAAATAACTAGTATTCACATCTCATCACTCATGGTTGCTTACTCTATACCCACACAGGATTTGTGGTTTCCAGCCAGAGAGAGAGACTACCCTCTTCCCAGCAAGACCCTGTTCCTAGGCAGAACCAGGACTACCAATCGCAGCAGGAGCAATGGGACCAACAAAGTCTTCAGCAGTCACAGCAGGAGAGGCAAAATCTGAAGGAGAGAAATCAGGAAGCACAGAGGCCACCAGCACAGAGGCCACAGCAGCTACCACGAGAGCAGCAACGACAGCAGAGACAACGGGGAAACTGGCAACAACGAAGAACCTAGGGATCTTCTCAAGGCCAGTTTGACTGGTAACCAAGAAGGCAATGTCAGTTTTGAGTTCTTTTGTTTCTTTCTTTCTTTACGTGAGACTCTTAAATTTCAGTGTTTCTAGAAAAAAAAAATAACTTACCAGTTTTAAACTTTAAACATGTTGAAAGTTCATGGAGATGATCACATTTCATTTAATATTCAGATATCCTGTGGTAGAGGTAATCTGTTGTTTAAAACCTCTGCAAGGTGATTCTTAATTTAAGAAGTGTTGTGCCCAAATTTCATTTTGGATCATGATACTCTGTCTTATCTTATATTGTTTTGTGCACAAAGATTAATGTTATTTCTAAGAGAAAGAGTAGTGTTCTCTCTAAAGTACTCTTCCTCCATGCTGAGAACCAACAGCTACTCATTGTACATTTCTGCTTTATCACTCTATACATAGTATGGTTTCACAGCATGGATAAATTGATAAGCCTTGTCTAGATTTTGTTTTAATTTTATTTAATCATCTTTACAGTCCAGATTTCATCCCCATTCCACAATACACTCTGACTACTCCACTTCTCATACCTTCTCCTCCCCTATCTCCATGAGGATGTCCCTACCCCCAACCCCTACCTCACCAGACCTCCACATTCCCGGGGGCCTCTAATCTCTTGAGGGTTAGGTGTATCTTCTCTGACTGAGTTCAGACCTGGTAGTCCTCTGTTGTATATGTGTTGGGAGCCTCATATCAGCTGGTATATGCTGCCTAGTTGGTGGTATAGTGTCTTAGAGATCTCGAGGGTCCAGGTTAGTTGAGACTATTGGTCTTCCTATAGGATTGCCCTCCTCCTCAGCTTCTTCCAGCTTTTTCTTAATTTAACCACAGGGGTCAGCAGCTTCATTGGTTGGGTATAAATATCTGCATCTAACTCTTTCAAGAGCTTGTTGAGTCTTTTGTAGGGCAGTCATGATAGGCCCCTTTTTGTGAGCACACCATAGCCACAGTAGTAGTGTTAAACCTTGGCACCTTCCATTTAGCTGTATCCCAATTTAGGCCTGTCATTGGACCGTCTTTTACCCAGCTTCTTCTCCAGTTTTGTCTCTGCAGTTCTTTCAGACAGGAACAATTCTAGGCTAGAGTGTTTTTGGCGATGGCAACCCAATCCTTGAATTGATGCTCTGTCTTTCTGCTGGAGTTGGAGTTTACAAGTGCCCTACTGCAGGGCATTTCATCTATGGTCCCTCCCTTTGAGTCCTGAGACTCTCTCAGTTCCCAGGTCTCTGGTATATTCTGGAGGGTCTCCAAACCTCCTACCTCCAAATTTGCCTATTTCCATTTTTCTGCTGATCCTCAGGGTTTCACAGCCTGTTACCCCACCCAATCTCTGATCATGTTCCCCTCTTCCCTTTCCTGTCCCCTTTCCTACCCAGGTCTATTGCTCCTCCTCCCCCAACCCCAGTCCTGTGATTGCTTTCTTCTCCCTCCCAAGTGGGACTGAGGCATCCTTGCCCTTCAGCTTGTTAACCTTTTTGAGATCTGTGGATAGTATCCTTGGTATTCTGTACATTTTTTTTTGACTAATATCCACTTATTAGTGAGTACATACCATGCATGTCCTTTTGGGTCTGAGTTACCTCACTTAGGATGATATTTTTTTACTTGCATTCGTTTGCCTGCAAACCTCAGGATATCCTTGTTCTTAATAGCTGAATAGTCTTTCATTATGGAAATGAACCACATTTTCTGTATGCATTCATCTCTTGTGGGACACCTGGGATGTTTCCAGGTCTGGCTATCACAAACAAAACCACTATGAATGTACTGGAACATGTGCCCCTGTGGCATCGTGGGGCATCTTTTAGGTATATGTTCAAGGGTTGTATGACTGGATCTTCAGGTATATCTATTTCCAATTTTCTGAGGAATCCCCAGATTGATGTCTAGACTGGTTGTTCCAGTTTGGAATTCCACCGGTAATAGAGGAGTGTTCCTCTTTCTCCACATCCTCACCAAAATGTGCTGTCATCTGAAGTTTTGATCTAAGCCATTCTGATTGGTTTAAGGTGGAATCTCAGGGTATTATTATTATCATTATTATTATTATTATTATTATTTCCCTGATGACTAAGGTGGTTAC